>NW_027488860.1:0-266076 GCF_050948215.1 Halictus rubicundus
TATCCTCTATCCTATCCTATCCTATCCTCTATCCTATCCTATCCTCTATCCTATCCTATACTCCATCCTATCCAATCCTATATCCTATCCTATCCGCTATCCTATCCTATCCTCTATCCTATCCTATTCTCTATCCTATCCAATCCTCTATCCTATCCCCTATCCTATCCTCTATCCTGTCCTCTATCCTATCCTCTATCCTATCCTATCCTCAATCCTATCCTATCCTCTATCCTAAACTATCCTCTATCCTATCCTATCCTCTATCCTATCCTATCCTCTATCCTATCCTATCCTCTATCCTATTCTATATTCTATCTGATCGTATCCGATCCTCTATCTTATCCTATCCTCTATCCTATCCTATCCTCTATCCTATCCTATCCTCTATCCTATCCTATCCTCTGTCCTATCCTATCCTCTATAATATCCTATCCTCAATCCTATCCTATACTCTATTGTATCCTATCCTCTATCCTCTATCCTATCCTCTATCCTATCCTATCCTCTATCTTATCCTATCCTCTATCCTATCCTATCCTCTATCCTATCCTATCCTCTATCCTATCCTATCCTCTATCCTATCCTATCCTCTATCCTATCCTATCCTCTATCCTATTCTATATTCTATCCGATCGTATCCGATCCTCTATCTTATCCTATCCTCTATCCTATCCTATCCTCATTCCTATCCTATCCTCTATCATATCCTATCCTCTATCCTATTCTATACTCTACCCTATCCTATCCGCTATCCTATCCTATCCTCTATCCTATCCTACCCTCTATCCTATCCTATCCTCTATCCTATCATATCCTCTATCCTATCCTATCCTCTATCCTATCCTATCCTCTATCCTATCCTATCCTATCCTCTATCCTATCCTATCCTATCCTCTATCCTATCCTATCCTCTATCGTCTCCTGTCCTCTATCCTGTACAATCCCCTATCATATCCTCTATCGTCTCCTATCCTCTATCCTATCCTATCCTCTATCCTATCCTCTATCCTATTATATCCTCTATCCTATCATATCCTCTATCCTATCCTATCCTCTATCCTACCCTATCCTCTATCCTATCCTATCCTCTATCCTATCCTATCCTCCATCCTATTCTATATTCTATCCGATCCTATCCTCTATCCTATCCTATCCTCCATCCTGTTCTATATTCTATCCGATCCTATCCGATCCTCTAACTTATCCTATCCTCTATCCTATCCTATCCTCATTCCTATCCTATCCTCTATCCTATCCTATCCTCTGTCCTATCCACTATCGTATCCTATCCTCTATCCTATCCAATCCTATATCCTATCCTCTATACACCCCAATCCTCTATCATATCCTATCCTCTATCCTATTCTATACTCTACCCTATCCTATCCGCTATCCTATCCTATCCTCTATCCTATCCTACCCTCTATCCTATCCTATCCTCTATCCTATCATATCCTCTATCCTATCCTATCCTCTATCCTATCCTACCCTCTATCCTATCCTATCCTATCCTCTATCCCATCCCATCCTCTATCCTATCCTATCCTCTATCCTATCCTATCCTCTATCCTATCCTATCCTATCCTCTATCCTATCCTATCCTCTATCGTCTCCCGTCCTCTATTCTATACAATCCCCTATCCTATCCTCTATCGTCTCCTACCCTCTATCCTATAATATCATCTATCCTATCCTATCCTCTATCCTATCCTACCCTCTACCCTATCCTATCCTCTATCCTATCATATCCTCTATCCTATCCTATCCTCTATCCTATCCTATCCTCTATCCTATCCTATCCTATCCTCTATCCTATCCCATCCTCTATCCTATCATATCCTCTATCCTAACCTATCCTCTATCCTATCCTATCCTCTATCCTATCCTATCCTCTATCCTATCCTATCCTCTGTCCTATCCTATCCTCTATAATATCCTATCCTCTATCCTATCCTACCGTCTATCCTATCCTATCCTCTATCCTATCCTCTCCTCTCCTCTATCCTATCCTATCCTCCATCCTATCCTATCCTCTATCCTATCCTATCCTCTATCCTATCCTATCCTATCCTCAATCCTATCCTATCCTCTATCCTATCCTATCCTCTATCCTATCCTATCCTCTATCCTATTCTATATTCTATCCTCTATACACTCCAATCCTCTATCCTATCCTATCCTCTCTCCTATCCACTATCGTATCCTATCCTCTATCCTATCCTGTCCTCTATCCTATCATATCCTCTATCCTATCCTCTACTCTATCCTATCCTATCCTCCATCCTATCCTATACTCTATCCCATCCTATCCTCTATCCTATCCTATCCTCTATCCTATCCAATCCTCTATCCTATCCCCTATCCTATCCTCTATCCTATCCTCTATCCTATCCTCTATCCTATCCTATCCTCAATCTTATCCTATCCGCTATCCTATCCTATCCTCTATCCTATCCTACCATCTATCCTATCCTATCCTCTATCCTATCATATCCTCTATCCTATCCTATCCTCTATCCTATCCTATCCTCTATCCTATCCTATCCTATCCTCTATCCTATCCTATCCTATCCTATCCTCTATCCTATCCTATCCTATCCTCTATCCTATCCTATCCTCATTCCTATCCTATCCTCTACCCTATTCTATCCTCTATCCTATCATATCCTCGATCCTATCCTATCCTCTATCCAATCCTATCCTCTATCCTATCCTATCCTCTATCCTATCCTATCCTATCCTCTATCCTATCCTATCCTCTATCGTCTTCTGTCCTCTATTCTATACAATCCCCTATCCTATCCTCTATCCTATAATATCATCTATCCTATCCTATCCTCTATCCTGTTCTATTCTCTATCCTATCCTCTATCCTATCCTATCCTCTATCGTCTCCTATCTTCTATCCTATCCAATCCCCTATCCTATCCTCTATCCTATCCTATCCTATCCTCTATCCTATCCAATCTTCTATAATATCCTATCCTCTATCGTCTCCTATCTTCTATCCTATCCAATCCCCTATCCTATCCTCTATCCTATATTATCCACTATCCTATCCTATTCTCTAACCTATGGTATCAACTAACCTATCCATTCCCCTATCCTATCCTCTGTTCTATCTTGTATCCTATCCTCTATCCTAACCTATCCTCTATCCTTTCCCATTCTCTATCCTATCCTCTATCCTATCCTATCCTCTATAATATCCTATCCTCTATCCTATCCTATCCTATCCTCTATCCCAACCTATCCTCATTCCTATCCTATCCTCTAGCCTATTCTATCCTCTATCCTATCATATCCTCTATCCTATCCTATCCTCTATCCAATCCTATCATCTATCCTATCCTATCCTCTATCCTATCCTATCCTATCCTCTATCCTATCCTATCCTCAATCGTCTTCTGTCCTCTATTCTATACAATCCCCTATCCTATCCTCTATCGTCTCCTATCCTCTATCCTATAATATCATCTATCCTATCCTATCCTCTATCCTGTTCTATTCTCTATCCTATCCTCTATCCTATCCTATCCTCTATCGTCTCCTATCTTCTATCCTATCCAATCCCCTATCCTATCCTCTATCCTATATTATCCACTATCCTATCCTATTCTCTAACCTATCGTATCAACTATCCTATCCATTCCCCTATCCTATCCTCTGTTCTATCTTCTATCCTATCCTCTATCCTAACCTATCCTCTATCCTTTCCCATTCTCTATCCTATCCTCTATCCTATCCTATCCTCTATCCTATCCTATCCTATCTTCTATTTTATCCAATCTTCTATAATATCCTATCCTCTATCCTATCCTATCCTCTAACCTATCCTATCCTCTATCCTAGCCTATCCTCTATCCTATCCAATCCTATATCCTATCCCATCAGCTATCCTATCCTATCCTCTATCCTATCCTATCCACTATCCTATCCTATTCTCTAACCTATCGTATCAACTATCCTATCCATTCCCCTATCCTATCTCTTCCTATCCTATCCTCAATCCTATCCTATCCTCAATCCTATCCTATCCTCTATCCTATCCTATCCTCTATCCTATCCTATCCTCTATCCTATTCTATATTCTATCCGATCCTATCCGATCCTCTATCTTATCCTATTCTCTATCCTATCCTATCCTCATTCCTATCCTATCCTATCCTCTGTCCTATCCACTATCGTATCCTATCCTCTATCCTATCCAATCCTATATCCTATCCTCTATACACTCCAATCCTCTATCCTATCCTATCCTCTCTCCTATCCACTATCGTATCCTATCCTCTATCCTATCCAATCCTATATCCTATCCTCTATACACTCCAATCCTCTATCCTATCCTGTCCTCTATCGTATCCTATCCTCTATCCTATCCTATCCTATCCTCTATAATATCCTATCCTCTATCCTATCCTATCCTCCATCCTATCCTATCCTGTATCCTATCCTATCCTATCCTCTATCCTATCCTATCCTCTATCTTATCCTATCCTCTATCCTATCCTATCCTCTATCCTATCCTATCCTCAATCCTATCCTATCCTCTATCCTATCCTATCCTCTATCCTATCCTCTATCCTATCCTATCCTCTATCCTATCCTATCCTCTATCCTATCCAATCCTCTATCCTATCCTATCCTCTATCCTATCCTATCCTCTATCCTATTCTATATTCTATCCGATCCTATCCGATCCTCTATCTTATCCTATTCTCTATCCTATCCTATCCTCATTCCTATCCTATCCTATCCTCTGTCCTATCCACTATCGTATCCTATCCTCTATCCTATCCAATCCTATATCCTATCCTCTATACACTCCAATCCTCTATCCTATCCTATCCTCTATCCTAGCCTATCCTCTATCCTATCCAATCCTATATCCTATCCCATCAGCTATCCTATCCTATCCTCTATCCTATCCTATCCACTATCCTATCCTATTCTCTAACCTATCCTATCCTATCCTCTATAATATCCTATCCTCTATCCTATCCTATCCTCTATCCTATCCTATCCTCTATCCTATCCTATCCTCTATCCTATCCTATCCTATCCTATCCTCTATCCTATCCTATCCTCTATCTTATCCTATCCTCTATCCTATCCTATCCTATCTTCTATCCTATCCAATCTTCTATAATATCCTATCCTCTATCCTATCCTATCCTCTATCCTATCCTATCCTCTATAATAGCCTATCCTCTATCCTATCCAATCCTATATCCTATCCCATCCGCTATCCTATCCTATCCTCTATCCTATCCTATCCACTATCCTATCCTATTCTCTAACCTATCGTATCAACTATCCTATCCATTCCCCTATCCTATCCTCTATCCTATCCTATCCTCATTCCTATCCTATCCTCTATCCTATCCTATCCTCTGTCCTATCCACTATCGTATCCTATCCTCTATCCTATCCAATCCTATATCCTATCCTCTATACACTCCAGTCCTCTATCCTATCCTATCCTCTCTCCTATCCACTATCGTATCCTATCCTCTATCCTATCCAATCCTATATCCTATCCTCTATACACTCCAATCCTCAATCCTATCCTGTCCTCTATCCTATCCTATCCTCTATCCTATCCTATCCTATCCTCTATAATATCCTATCCTCTATCCTATCCTATCCTCTATCCTATCCTATCCTCTATCCTATCCTATCCTCTATACTATCCTATCCTCTATCCTATTCTATATTCTATCCGATCCTCTATCTTATCCTATCCTCTATCCTATCCTATCCTCATTCCTATCCAATCCTCTATCCTATCCTATCCTCTCTCCTATCCACTATCGTATCCTATCCTCTATCCTATCCAATCCTATATCCTATCCTCTATACACTCCAATCCTCTATCCTATCCTGTCCTCTATCCTATCCTATCCTCTATCCTATCCTCTCCTCTATCCTATCCTATCCTCCATCCTATCCTATGCTCTATCCCATCCTATCCTCTATCCTATCCTATCCTCTATCCTATCCTATCCTCTGTCCTATCCTATCCTCTATAATATCCTATCCTCTATACTATCCTATCCTCTATCCTATCCTATCCTCTATCCTATCCTCTCCTCTATCCTATCCTATCCTCCATCCTATCCTATCCTCTATCCTATCCTATCCTATCCTCTATCCTATCCTATCCTCTATCCTATCCTATACTCCATCCTATCCAATCCTATATCCTATCCTATCCGCTATCCTATCCTATCCTCTATCCTATCCTATTCTCTATCCTATCCAATCCTCTATCCTATCCCCTATCCTATCCTCTATCCTGTCCTCTATCCTATCCTCTATCCTATCCTATCCTCAATCCTATCCTATCCTCTATCCTAAACTATCCTCTATCCTATCCTATCCTCTATCCTATCCTATCCTCTATCCTATCCTATCCTCTATCCTATTCTATATTCTATCTGATCGTATCCGATCCTCTATCTTATCCTATCCTCTATCCTATCCTATCCTCTATCCTATCCTATCCTCTATCCTATCCTATCCTCTGTCCTATCCTATCCTCTATAATATCCTATCCTCAATCCTATCCTATACTCTATTGTATCCTATCCTCTATCCTCTATCCTATCCTCTATCCTATCCTATCCTCTATCTTATCCTATCCTCTATCCTATCCTATCCTCTATCCTATCCTATCCTCTATCCTATCCTATCCTCTATCCTATCCTATCCTCTATCCTATCCTATCCTCTATCCTATCCTATCCTCTATCCTATTCTATATTCTATCCGATCGTATCCGATCCTCTATCTTATCCTATCCTCTATCCTATCCTATCCTCATTCCTATCCTATCCTCTATCATATCCTATCCTCTATCCTATTCTATACTCTACCCTATCCTATCCGCTATCCTATCCTATCCTCTATCCTATCCTACCCTCTATCCTATCCTATCCTCTATCCTATCATATCCTCTATCCTATCCTATCCTCTATCCTATCCTATCCTCTATCCTATCCTATCCTATCCTCTATCCTATCCTATCCTATCCTCTATCCTATCCTATCCTCTATCGTCTCCTGTCCTCTATCCTGTACAATCCCCTATCATATCCTCTATCGTCTCCTATCCTCTATCCTATCCTATCCTCTATCCTATCCTCTATCCTATTATATCCTCTATCCTATCATATCCTCTATCCTATCCTATCCTCTATCCTACCCTATCCTCTATCCTATCCTATCCTCTATCCTATCCTATCCTCCATCCTATTCTATATTCTATCCGATCCTATCCTCTATCCTATCCTATCCTCCATCCTGTTCTATATTCTATCCGATCCTATCCGATCCTCTAACTTATCCTATCCTCTATCCTATCCTATCCTCATTCCTATCCTATCCTCTATCCTATCCTATCCTCTGTCCTATCCACTATCGTATCCTATCCTCTATCCTATCCAATCCTATATCCTATCCTCTATACACCCCAATCCTCTATCATATCCTATCCTCTATCCTATTCTATACTCTACCCTATCCTATCCGCTATCCTATCCTATCCTCTATCCTATCCTACCCTCTATCCTATCCTATCCTCTATCCTATCATATCCTCTATCCTATCCTATCCTCTATCCTATCCTATCCTCTATCCTATCCTATCCTATCCTCTATCCCATCCCATCCTCTATCCTATCCTACCCTCTATCCTATCCTATCCTCTATCCTATCCTATCCTATCCTCTATCCTATCCTATCCTCTATCGTCTCCCGTCCTCTATTCTATACAATCCCCTATCCTATCCTCTATCGTCTCCTACCCTCTATCCTATAATATCATCTATCCTATCCTATCCTCTATCCTATCCTACCCTCTACCCTATCCTATCCTCTATCCTATCATATCCTCTATCCTATCCTATCCTCTATCCTATCCTATCCTCTATCCTATCCTATCCTATCCTCTATCCTATCCCATCCTCTATCCTATCCTATCCTCTATCCTAACCTATCCTCTATCCTATCCTATCCTCTATCCTATCCTATCCTCTATCCTATCCTATCCTCTATCCTATCCTCTCCTCTCCTCTATCCTATCCTATCCTCCATCCTATCCTATCCTCTATCCTATCCTATCCTCTATCCTATCCTATCCTATCCTCAATCCTATCCTATCCTCTATCCTATCCTATCCTCTATCCTATCCTATCCTCTATCCTATTCTATATTCTATCCTCTATACACTCCAATCCTCTATCCTATCCTATCCTCTCTCCTATCCACTATCGTATCCTATCCTCTATCCTATCCTGTCCTCTATCCTATCATATCCTCTATCCTATCCTCTACTCTATCCTATCCTATCCTCCATCCTATCCTATACTCTATCCCATCCTATCCTCTATCCTATCCTATCCTCTATCCTATCCAATCCTCTATCCTATCCCCTATCCTATCCTCTATCCTATCCTCTATCCTATCCTCTATCCTATCCTATCCTCAATCTTATCCTATCCGCTATCCTATCCTATCCTCTATCCTATCCTACCATCTATCCTATCCTATCCTCTATCCTATCATATCCTCTATCCTATCCTATCCTCTATCCTATCCTATCCTCTATCCTATCCTATCCTATCCTCTATCCTATCCTATCCTCATTCCTATCCTATCCTCTACCCTATTCTATCCTCTATCCTATCATATCCTCGATCCTATCCTATCCTCTATCCAATCCTATCCTCTATCCTATCCTATCCTCTATCCTATCCTATCCTATCCTCTATCCTATCCTATCCTCTATCGTCTTCTGTCCTCTATTCTATACAATCCCCTATCCTATCCTCTATCCTATAATATCATCTATCCTATCCTATCCTCTATCCTGTTCTATTCTCTATCCTATCCTCTATCCTATCCTATCCTCTATCGTCTCCTATCTTCTATCCTATCCAATCCCCTATCCTATCCTCTATCCTATCCTATCCTATCCTCTATCCTATCCAATCTTCTATAATATCCTATCCTCTATCGTCTCCTATCTTCTATCCTATCCAATCCCCTATCCTATCCTCTATCCTATATTATCCACTATCCTATCCTATTCTCTAACCTATGGTATCAACTAACCTATCCATTCCCCTATCCTATCCTCTGTTCTATCTTGTATCCTATCCTCTATCCTAACCTATCCTCTATCCTTTCCCATTCTCTATCCTATCCTCTATCCTATCCTATCCTCTATAATATCCTATCCTCTATCCTATCCTATCCTATCCTCTATCCCAACCTATCCTCATTCCTATCCTATCCTCTAGCCTATTCTATCCTCTATCCTATCATATCCTCTATCCTATCCTATCCTCTATCCAATCCTATCATCTATCCTATCCTATCCTCTATCCTATCCTATCCTATCCTCTATCCTATCCTATCCTCAATCGTCTTCTGTCCTCTATTCTATACAATCCCCTATCCTATCCTCTATCGTCTCCTATCCTCTATCCTATAATATCATCTATCCTATCCTATCCTCTATCCTGTTCTATTCTCTATCCTATCCTCTATCCTATCCTATCCTCTATCGTCTCCTATCTTCTATCCTATCCAATCCCCTATCCTATCCTCTATCCTATATTATCCACTATCCTATCCTATTCTCTAACCTATCGTATCAACTATCCTATCCATTCCACTATCCTATCCTCTGTTCTATCTTCTATCCTATCCTCTATCCTAACCTATCCTCTATCCTTTCCCATTCTCTATCCTATCCTCTATCCTATCCTATCCTCTATCCTATCCTATCCTATCTTCTATCCTATCCAATCTTCTATAATATCCTATCCTCTATCCTATCCTATCCTCTAACCTATCCTCTCCTCTATCCTATCCAATCCTATATCCTATCCCATCCGCTATCCTATCCTATCCTCTATCCTATCCTATCCACTATCCTATCCTATTCTCTAACCTATCGTATCAACTATCCTATCCATTCCCCTATCCTATCCTCTATCCTATCCTATCCTCAATCCTATCCTATCCTCTATCCTATCCTATCCTCTGCCCTATCCTCTATCCTATCCTATCCTCTATCCTATCCTATCCTCTATCCTATCCTATCCTCTATCCTATTCTATATTCTATCCGATCCTATCCGATCCTCTATCTTATCCTATTCTCTATCCTATCCTATCCTCTGTCCTATCCACTATCGTATCCTATCCTCTATCCTATCCAATCCTATATCCTATCCTCTATACACTCCAATCCTCTATCCTATCCTATCCTCTCTCCTATCCACTATCGTATCCTATCCTCTATCCTATCCAATCCTATATCCTATCCTCTATACACTCCAATCCTCTATCCTATCCTGTCCTCTATCCTATCCTATCCTCTATCCTATCCTATCCTATCCTCTATAATATCCTATCCTCTATCCTATCCTATCCTCTATCCTATCCTGTCCTCTATCCTATCCTATCCTCTATCCTATCCTATCCTCTATCCTATCCTATCCTCTATCCTATCCTATCCTCTATCCTATTCTATATTCTATCCGATCCTATCCGATCCTCTTTCTTATCCTATCCTCTATCCTATCCTATCCTCATTCCTATCCTATCCTCTATCCTATCCTATCCTCTGTCCTGTCCACTAACGTATCCTATCCTCTACCCTATCCTATCCGCTATCCTATCCTATCCTCTATCCTATCCTACCATCTATCCTATCCTATCCTCTATCCTATCATATCCTCTATCCTATCCTATCCTCTATCCTATCCTATCCTCTATCCTATCCTATCCTATCCTCTATCCTATCCTATCCTCATTCCTATCCTATCCTCTACCCTATTCTATCCTCTATCCTATCATATCCTCGATCCTATCCTATCCTCTATCCAATCCTATCCTCTATCCTATCCTATCCTCTATCCTATCCTATCCTATCCTCTATCCTATCCTATCCTCTATCGTCTTCTGTCCTCTATTCTATACAATCCCCTATCCTATCCTCTATCCTATAATATCATCTATCCTATCCTATCCTCTATCCTGTTCTATTCTCTATCCTATCCTCTGTTCTATCTTGTATCCTATCCTCTATCCTAACCTATCCTCTATCCTTTCCCATTCTCTATCCTATCCTCTATCCTATCCTATCCTCTATAATATCCTATCCTCTATCCTATCCTATCCTATCCTCTATCCCAACCTATCCTCATTCCTATCCTATCCTCTAGCCTATTCTATCCTCTATCCTATCATATCCTCTATCCTATCCTATCCTCTATCCAATCCTATCATCTATCCTATCCTATCCTCTATCCTATCCTATCCTATCCTCTATCCTATCCTATCCTCAATCGTCTTCTGTCCTCTATTCTATACAATCCCCTATCCTATCCTCTATCGTCTCCTATCCTCTATCCTATAATATCATCTATCCTATCCTATCCTCTATCCTGTTCTATTCTCTATCCTATCCTCTATCCTATCCTATCCTCTATCGTCTCCTATCTTCTATCCTATCCAATCCCCTATCCTATCCTCTATCCTATATTATCCACTATCCTATCCTATTCTCTAACCTATCGTATCAACTATCCTATCCATTCCACTATCCTATCCTCTGTTCTATCTTCTATCCTATCCTCTATCCTAACCTATCCTCTATCCTTTCCCATTCTCTATCCTATCCTCTATCCTATCCTATCCTCTATCCTATCGTATCCTATCTTCTATCCTATCCAATCTTCTATAATATCCTATCCTCTATCCTATCCTATCCTCTAACCTATCCTATCCTCTATCCTATCCAATCCTATATCCTATCCCATCCGCTATCCTATCCTATCCTCTATCCTATCTTATCCACTATCCTATCCTATTCTCTAACCTATCGTATCAACTATCCTATCCATTCCCCTATCCTATCCTCTATCCTATCCTATCCTCAATCCTATCCTATCCTCTATCCTATCCTATCCTCTGCCCTATCCTCTATCCTATCCTATCCTCTATCCTATCCTATCCTCTATCCTATCCTATCCTCTATCCTATTCTATATTCTATCCGATCCTATCCGATCCTCTATCTTATCCTATTCTCTATCCTATCCTATCCTCATTCCTATCCTATCCTATCCTCTGTCCTATCCACTATCGTATCCTATCCTCTATCCTATCCAATCCTATATCCTATCCTCTATACACTCCAATCCTCTATCCTATCCTATCCTCTCTCCTATCCACTATCGTATCCTATCCTCTATCCTATCCAATCCTATATCCTATCCTCTATACACTCCAATCCTCTATCCTATCCTGTCCTCTATCCTATCCTATCCTCTATCCTATCCTATCCTATCCTCTATAATATCCTATCCTCTATCCTATCCTATCCTCTATCCTATCCTGTCCTCTATCCTATCCTATCCTCTATCCTATCCTATCCTCTATCCTATCCTATCCTCTATCCTATCCTATCCTCTATCCTATTCTATATTCTATCCGATCCTATCCGATCCTCTATCTTATCCTATCCTCTATCCTATCCTATCCTCATTCCTATCCTATCCTCTATCCTATCCTATCCTCTGTCCTGTCCACTAACGTATCCTATCCTCTACCCTATCCTATCCGCTATCCTATCCTATCCTCTATCCTATCCTACCATCTATCCTATCCTATCCTCTATCCTATCATATCCTCTATCCTATCCTATCCTCTATCCTATCCTATCCTCTATCCTATCCTATCCTATCCTCTATCCTATCCTATCCTCATTCCTATCCTATCCTCTACCCTATTCTATCCTCTATCTATCATATCCTCGATCCTATCCTATCCTCTATCCAATCCTATCCTCTATCGTCTCCTATCTTCTATCCTATCCAATCCCCTATCCTATCCTCTATCCTATATTATCCACTATCCTATCCTATTCTCTAACCTATCGTATCAACTATCCTATTCATTCCCTATCCTATCGTCTGTTCTATCTTCTATCCTATCCTCTATCTAACCTATCCTTTATCCTTACCCATTCTCTATCCTATCCTCTATCCTATCCTATCCTATCCTCTATCCTATCCTATCCTATCCTCTATCCTATCCAATCTTCTATAATATCCTATCCTCTATCGTCTCCTATCTTCTATCCTATCCAATCCCCTATCCTATCCTCTATCCTATATTATCCACTATCCTATCCTATTCTCTAACCTATCGTATCAACTAACCTATCCATTCCCCTATCCTATCCTCTGTTCTATCTTGTATCCTATCCTCTATCCTAACCTATCCTCTATCCTTTCCCATTCTCTATCCTATCCTCTATCCTATCCTATCCTCTATAATATCCTATCCTCATTCCTATCCTATCCTCTACCCTATTCTATCCTCTATCCTATCATATCCTTTATCCTATCCTATCCTCTATCCAATCCTATCCTCTATCCTATCCTATCCTCTATCCTATCCTATCCTATCCTCTATCATTATCCTATCCTCTATCATTATCCTATCCTCAATCGTCTTCTGTCCTCTATTCTATACAATCCCCTATCCTATCCTCTATCGTCTCCTATCCTCTATCCTATAATATCATCTATCCTATCCTATCCTCTATCCTTTCCCATTCTCTATCCTATCCTCTATCCTATCCTATCCTATCCTCTATCCTATCCAATCTTCTATAATATCCTATCCTCTATCCTATCCTATCCTCTATCGTCTCCTATCTTCTATCCTATCCAATCCCCTATCCTATCCTCTATCCTATATTATCCACTATCCTATCCTATTCTCTAACCTATCGTATCAACTATCCTATCCATTCCCCTATCCTATCCTCTGTTCTATCTTCTATCCTATCCTCTATCCTAACCTATCCTCTATCCTTTCCCATTCTCTATCCTATCCTCTATCCTATCCTATCCTCTATCCTATCCTATCCTATCTTCTATTTTATCCAATCTTCTATAATATCCTATCCTCTATCCTATCCTATCCTCTATCCTATCCTATCCTCTATTCTAGCCTATCCTCTATCCTATCCAATCCTATATCCTATCCCATCAGCTATCCTATCCTATCCTCTATCCTATCCTATCCACTATCCTATCCTATTCTCTAACCTATCGTATCAACTATCCTATCCATTCCCCTATCCTATCCTCTATCCTATCCTATCCTCAATCCTATCCTATCCTCTATCCTATCCTATCCTCTGCCCTATCCTCTATCCTATCCTATCCTCTATCCTATCCTATCCTCTATCCTATCCTATCCTCTATCCTATTCTATATTCTATCCGATCCTATCCGATCCTCTATCTTATCCTATTCTCTATCCTATCCTATCCTCATTCCTATCCTATCCTATCCTCTGTCCTATCCACTATCGTATCCTATCCTCTATCCTATCCAATCCTATATCCTATCCTCTATACACTCCAATCCTCTATCCTATCCTATCCTCTCTCCTATCCACTATCGTATCCTATCCTCTATCCTATCCAATCCTATATCCTATCCTCTATACACTCCAATCCTCTATCCTATCCTGTCCTCTATCCTATCCTATCCTCTATCCTATCCTATCCTATCCTCTATAATATCCTATCCTCTATCCTATCCTATCCTCTATCCTATCCTGTCCTCTATCCTATCCTATCCTCTATCCTATCCTATCCTCTATCCTATCCTATCCTCTATCCTATCCTATCCTCTATCCTATTCTATATTCTATCCGATCCTATCCGATCCTCTATCTTATCCTATCCTCTATCCTATCCTATCCTCATTCCTATCCTATCCTCTATCCTATCCTATCCTCTGTCCTGTCCACTAACGTATCCTATCCTCTACCCTATCCTATCCGCTATCCTATCCTATCCTCTATCCTTTCCTACCATCTATCCTATCCTATCCTCTATCCTATCATATCCTCTATCCTATCCTATCCTCTATCCTATCCTATCCTCTATCCTATCCTATCCTATCCTCTATCCTATCCTATCCTCATTCCTATCCTATCCTCTACCCTATTCTATCCTCTATCCTATCATATCCTCGATCCTATCCTATCCTCTATCCAATCCTATCCTCTATCCTATCCTATCCTCTATCCTATCCTATCCTATCCTCTATCCTATCCTATCCTCTATCGTCTTCTGTCCTCTATTCTATACAATCCCCTATCCTATCCTCTATCCTATAATATCATCTATCCTATCCTATCCTCTATCCTGTTCTATTCTCTATCCTATCCTCTATCCTATCCTATCCTCTATCGTCTCCTATCTTCTATCCTATCCAATCCCCTATCCTATCCTCTATCCTATATTATCCACTATCCTATCCTATTCTCTAACCTATCGTATCAACTATCCTATTCATTCCCCTATCCTATCGTCTGTTCTATCTTCTATCCTATCCTCTATCCTAACCTATCCTTTATCCTTACCCATTCTCTATCCTATCCTCTATCCTATCCTATCCTATCCTCTATCCTATCCTATCCTATCCTCTATCCTATCCAATCTTCTATAATATCCTATCCTCTATCGTCTCCTATCTTCTATCCTATCCAATCCCCTATCCTATCCTCTATCCTATATTATCCACTATCCTATCCTATTCTCTAACCTATCGTATCAACTAACCTATCCATTCCCCTATCCTATCCTCTGTTCTATCTTGTATCCTATCCTCTATCCTAACCTATCCTCTATCCTTTCCCATTCTCTATCCTATCCTCTATCCTATCCTATCCTCTATAATATCCTATCCTCATTCCTATCCTATCCTCTACCCTATTCTATCCTCTATCCTATCATATCCTTTATCCTATCCTATCCTCTATCCAATCCTATCCTCTATCCTATCCTATCCTCTATCCTATCCTATCCTATCCTCTATCATTATCCTATCCTCTATCATTATCCTATCCTCAATCGTCTTCTGTCCTCTATTCTATACAATCCCCTATCCTATCCTCTATCGTCTCCTATCCTCTATCCTATAATATCATCTATCCTATCCTATCCTCTATCCTTTCCCATTCTCTATCCTATCCTCTATCCTATCCTATCCTATCCTCTATCCTATCCAATCTTCTATAATATCCTATCCTCTATCCTATCCTATCCTCTATCGTCTCCTATCTTCTATCCTATCCAATCCCCTATCCTATCCTCTATCCTATATTATCCACTATCCTATCCTATTCTCTAACCTATCGTATCAACTATCCTATCCATTCCCCTATCCTATCCTCTGTTCTATCTTCTATCCTAACCTCTATCCTAACCTATCCTCTATCCTTTCCCATTCTCTATCCTATCCTCTATCCTATCCTATCCTCTATCCTATCCTATCCTATCTTCTATTTTATCCAATCTTCTATAATATCCTATCCTCTATCCTATCCTATCCTCTATCCTATCCTATCCTCTATCCTAGCCTATCCTCTATCCTATCCAATCCTATATCCTATCCCATCAGCTATCCTATCCTATCCTCTATCCTATCCTATCCACTATCCTATCCTATTCTCTAACCTATCGTATCAACTATCCTATCCATTCCCCTATCCTATCCTCTATCCTATCCTATCCTCAATCCTATCCTATCCTCTATCCTATCCTATCCTCTATCTTATCCTATCCTCTATCCTATTCTATATTCTATCCGATCCTATCCGATCCTCTATCTTATCCTATTCTCTATCCTATCCTATCCTCATTCCTATCCTATCCTATCCTCTGTCCTATCCACTATCGTATCCTATCCTCTATCCTATCCAATCCTATATCCTATCCTCTATACACTCCAATCCTCTATCCTATCCTATCCTCTCTCCTATCCACTATCGTATCCTATCCTCTATCCTATCCAATCCTATATCCTATCCTCTATACACTCCAATCCTCTATCCTATCCTGTCCTCTATCGTATCCTATCCTCTATCCTATCCTATCCTATCCTCTATAATATCCTATCCTCTATCCTATCCTATCCTCCATCCTATCCTATCCTCTATCCTATCCTATCCTATCCTCTATCCTATCCTATCCTCTATCTTATCCTATCCTCTATCCTATCCTATCCTCTATCCTATCCTATCCTCAATCCTATCCTATCCTCTATCCTATCCTATCCTCTATCCTATCCTCTATCCTAACCTATCCTCTATCCTATCCTATCCTCTATCCTATCCTATCCTCTATCCTATCCTATCCTCTATCCTATTCTATATTCTATCCGATCCTATCCGATCCTCTATCTTATCCTATTCTCTATCCTATCCTATCCTCATTCCTATCCTATCCTATCCTCTGTCCTATCCACTATCGTATCCTATCCTCTATCCTATCCAATCCTATATCCTATCCTCTATACACTCCAATCCTCTATCCTATCCTATCCTCTATCCTAGCCTATCCTCTATCCTATCCAATCCTATATCCTATCCCATCAGCTATCCTATCCTATCCTCTATCCTATCCTATCCACTATCCTATCCTATTCTCTAACCTATCCTATCCTATCCTCTATAATATCCTATCCTCTATCCTATCCTATCCTCTATCCTATCCTATCCTCTATCCTATCCTATCCTCTATCCTATCCTATCCTATCCTATCCTCTATCCTATCCTATCCTCTATCTTATCCTATCCTCTATCCTATCCTATCCTCTATCCTATCCTATCCTCAATCCTATCCTATCCTCTATCCTATCCTATCCTCTATCCTATCCTCTATCCTATCCTATCCTCTATCCTATCCTATCCTCTATCCTATCCTATCCTCTATCCTATCATATCCTCTATCCTATCCTATCCTCTATCCTATCCTATCCTCTATCCTATCCTATCCTATCCTCTATCCTATCCTATCCTATCCTCTATCCTATCCTATCCTCTATCGTCTCCTGTCCTCTATCCTGTACAATCCCCTATCATATCCTCTATCGTCTCCTATCCTCTATCCTATCCTATCCTCTATCCTATCCTCTATCCTATCCTCTATCCTATTATATCCTCTATCCTATCATATCCTCTATCCTATCCTATCCTCTATCCTACCCTATCCTCTATCCTATCCTATCCTCTATCCTATCCTATCCTCCATCCTATTCTATATTCTATCCGATCCTATCCTCTATCCTATCCTATCCTCCATCCTGTTCTATATTCTATCCGATCCTATCCGATCCTCTAACTTATCCTATCCTCTATCCTATCCTATCCTCATTCCTATCCTATCCTCTACCCTATCCTATCCTCTATCCTATCATATCCTCTATCCTATCCTATCCTCTATCCTATCCTATCCTCTATCCTATCCTATCCTATCCTCTATCCTATCCCATCCTCTATCCTATCCTATCCTCTATCCTAACCTATCCTCTATCCTATCCTATCCTCTATCCTATCCTATCCTCTATCCTATCCTATCCTCTGTCCTATCCTATCCTCTATAATATCCTATCCTCTATCCTATCCTACCGTCTATCCTATCCTATCCTCTATCCTATCCTCTCCTCTCCTCTATCCTATCCTATCCTATCCTCCATCCTATCCTATCCTCTATCCTATCCTATCCTCTATCCTATCCTATCCTATCCTCAATCCTATCCTATCCTCTATCCTATCCTATCCTCTATCCTATCCTATCCTCTATCCTATTCTATATTCTATCCTCTATACACTCCAATCCTCTATCCTATCCTATCCTCTCTCCTATCCACTATCGTATCCTATCCTCTATCCTATCCTGTCCTCTATCCTATCATATCCTCTATCCTATCCTCTACTCTATCCTATCCTATCCTCCATCCTATCCTATACTCTATCCCATCCTATCCTCTATCCTATCCTATCCTCTATCCTATCCAATCCTCTATCCTATCCCCTATCCTATCCTCTATCCTATCCTCTATCCTATCCTCTATCCTATCCTATCCTCAATCTTATCCTATCCGCTATCCTATCCTATCCTCTATCCTATCCTACCATCTATCCTATCCTATCCTCTATCCTATCATATCCTCTATCCTATCCTATCCTCTATCCTATCCTATCCTCTATCCTATCCTATCCTATCCTCTATCCTATCCTATCCTCATTCCTATCCTATCCTCTACCCTATTCTATCCTCTATCCTATCATATCCTCGATCCTATCCTATCCTCTATCCAATCCTATCCTCTATCCTATCCTATCCTCTATCCTATCCTATCCTATCCTCTATCCTATCCTATCCTCTATCGTCTTCTGTCCTCTATTCTATACAATCCCCTATCCTATCCTCTATCCTATAATATCATCTATCCTATCCTATCCTCTATCCTGTTCTATTCTCTATCCTATCCTCTATCCTATCCTATCCTCTATCGTCTCCTATCTTCTATCCTATCCAATCCCCTATCCTATCCTCTATCCTATCCTATCCTATCCTCTATCCTATCCAATCTTCTATAATATCCTATCCTCTATCGTCTCCTATCTTCTATCCTATCCAATCCCCTATCCTATCCTCTATCCTATATTATCCACTATCCTATCCTATTCTCTAACCTATGGTATCAACTAACCTATCCATTCCCCTATCCTATCCTCTGTTCTATCTTGTATCCTATCCTCTATCCTAACCTATCCTCTATCCTTTCCCATTCTCTATCCTATCCTCTATCCTATCCTATCCTCTATAATATCCTATCCTCTATCCTATCCTATCCTATCCTCTATCCCAACCTATCCTCATTCCTATCCTATCCTCTAGCCTATTCTATCCTCTATCCTATCATATCCTCTATCCTATCCTATCCTCTATCCAATCCTATCATCTATCCTATCCTATCCTCTATCCTATCCTATCCTATCCTCTATCCTATCCTATCCTCAATCGTCTTCTGTCCTCTATTCTATACAATCCCCTATCCTATCCTCTATCGTCTCCTATCCTCTATCCTATAATATCATCTATCCTATCCTATCCTCTATCCTGTTCTATTCTCTATCCTATCCTCTATCCTATCCTATCCTCTATCGTCTCCTATCTTCTATCCTATCCAATCCCCTATCCTATCCTCTATCCTATATTATCCACTATCCTATCCTATTCTCTAACCTATCGTATCAACTATCCTATCCATTCCACTATCCTATCCTCTGTTCTATCTTCTATCCTATCCTCTATCCTAACCTATCCTCTATCCTTTCCCATTCTCTATCCTATCCTCTATCCTATCCTATCCTCTATCCTATCCTATCCTATCTTCTATCCTATCCAATCTTCTATAATATCCTATCCTCTATCCTATCCTATCCTCTAACCTATCCTCTCCTCTATCCTATCCAATCCTATATCCTATCCCATCCGCTATCCTATCCTATCCTCTATCCTATCCTATCCACTATCCTATCCTATTCTCTAACCTATCGTATCAACTATCCTATCCATTCCCCTATCCTATCCTCTATCCTATCCTATCCTCAATCCTATCCTATCCTCTATCCTATCCTATCCTCTGCCCTATCCTCTATCCTATCCTATCCTCTATCCTATCCTATCCTCTATCCTATCCTATCCTCTATCCTATTCTATATTCTATCCGATCCTATCCGATCCTCTATCTTATCCTATTCTCTATCCTATCCTATCCTCTGTCCTATCCACTATCGTATCCTATCCTCTATCCTATCCAATCCTATATCCTATCCTCTATACACTCCAATCCTCTATCCTATCCTATCCTCTCTCCTATCCACTATCGTATCCTATCCTCTATCCTATCCAATCCTATATCCTATCCTCTATACACTCCAATCCTCTATCCTATCCTGTCCTCTATCCTATCCTATCCTCTATCCTATCCTATCCTATCCTCTATAATATCCTATCCTCTATCCTATCCTATCCTCTATCCTATCCTGTCCTCTATCCTATCCTATCCTCTATCCTATCCTATCCTCTATCCTATCCTATCCTCTATCCTATCCTATCCTCTATCCTATTCTATATTCTATCCGATCCTATCCGATCCTCTTTCTTATCCTATCCTCTATCCTATCCTATCCTCATTCCTATCCTATCCTCTATCCTATCCTATCCTCTGTCCTGTCCACTAACGTATCCTATCCTCTACCCTATCCTATCCGCTATCCTATCCTATCCTCTATCCTATCCTACCATCTATCCTATCCTATCCTCTATCCTATCATATCCTCTATCCTATCCTATCCTCTATCCTATCCTATCCTCTATCCTATCCTATCCTATCCTCTATCCTATCCTATCCTCATTCCTATCCTATCCTCTACCCTATTCTATCCTCTATCCTATCATATCCTCGATCCTATCCTATCCTCTATCCAATCCTATCCTCTATCCTATCCTATCCTCTATCCTATCCTATCCTATCCTCTATCCTATCCTATCCTCTATCGTCTTCTGTCCTCTATTCTATACAATCCCCTATCCTATCCTCTATCCTATAATATCATCTATCCTATCCTATCCTCTATCCTGTTCTATTCTCTATCCTATCCTCTGTTCTATCTTGTATCCTATCCTCTATCCTAACCTATCCTCTATCCTTTCCCATTCTCTATCCTATCCTCTATCCTATCCTATCCTCTATAATATCCTATCCTCTATCCTATCCTATCCTATCCTCTATCCCAACCTATCCTCATTCCTATCCTATCCTCTAGCCTATTCTATCCTCTATCCTATCATATCCTCTATCCTATCCTATCCTCTATCCAATCCTATCATCTATCCTATCCTATCCTCTATCCTATCCTATCCTATCCTCTATCCTATCCTATCCTCAATCGTCTTCTGTCCTCTATTCTATACAATCCCCTATCCTATCCTCTATCGTCTCCTATCCTCTATCCTATAATATCATCTATCCTATCCTATCCTCTATCCTGTTCTATTCTCTATCCTATCCTCTATCCTATCCTATCCTCTATCGTCTCCTATCTTCTATCCTATCCAATCCCCTATCCTATCCTCTATCCTATATTATCCACTATCCTATCCTATTCTCTAACCTATCGTATCAACTATCCTATCCATTCCACTATCCTATCCTCTGTTCTATCTTCTATCCTATCCTCTATCCTAACCTATCCTCTATCCTTTCCCATTCTCTATCCTATCCTCTATCCTATCCTATCCTCTATCCTATCGTATCCTATCTTCTATCCTATCCAATCTTCTATAATATCCTATCCTCTATCCTATCCTATCCTCTAACCTATCCTATCCTCTATCCTATCCAATCCTATATCCTATCCCATCCGCTATCCTATCCTATCCTCTATCCTATCCTATCCACTATCCTATCCTATTCTCTAACCTATCGTATCAACTATCCTATCCATTCCCCTATCCTATCCTCTATCCTATCCTATCCTCAATCCTATCCTATCCTCTATCCTATCCTATCCTCTGCCCTATCCTCTATCCTATCCTATCCTCTATCCTATCCTATCCTCTATCCTATCCTATCCTCTATCCTATTCTATATTCTATCCGATCCTATCCGATCCTCTATCTTATCCTATTCTCTATCCTATCCTATCCTCATTCCTATCCTATCCTATCCTCTGTCCTATCCACTATCGTATCCTATCCTCTATCCTATCCAATCCTATATCCTATCCTCTATACACTCCAATCCTCTATCCTATCCTATCCTCTCTCCTATCCACTATCGTATCCTATCCTCTATCCTATCCAATCCTATATCCTATCCTCTATACACTCCAATCCTCTATCCTATCCTGTCCTCTATCCTATCCTATCCTCTATCCTATCCTATCCTATCCTCTATAATATCCTATCCTCTATCCTATCCTATCCTCTATCCTATCCTGTCCTCTATCCTATCCTATCCTCTATCCTATCCTATCCTCTATCCTATCCTATCCTCTATCCTATCCTATCCTCTATCCTATTCTATATTCTATCCGATCCTATCCGATCCTCTATCTTATCCTATCCTCTATCCTATCCTATCCTCATTCCTATCCTATCCTCTATCCTATCCTATCCTCTGTCCTGTCCACTAACGTATCCTATCCTCTACCCTATCCTATCCGCTATCCTATCCTATCCTCTATCCTATCCTACCATCTATCCTATCCTATCCTCTATCCTATCATATCCTCTATCCTATCCTATCCTCTATCCTATCCTATCCTCTATCCTATCCTATCCTATCCTCTATCCTATCCTATCCTCATTCCTATCCTATCCTCTACCCTATTCTATCCTCTATCCTATCATATCCTCGATCCTATCCTATCCTCTATCCAATCCTATCCTCTATCGTCTCCTATCTTCTATCCTATCCAATCCCCTATCCTATCCTCTATCCTATATTATCCACTATCCTATCCTATTCTCTAACCTATCGTATCAACTATCCTATTCATTCCCCTATCCTATCGTCTGTTCTATCTTCTATCCTATCCTCTATCCTAACCTATCCTTTATCCTTACCCATTCTCTATCCTATCCTCTATCCTATCCTATCCTATCCTCTATCCTATCCTATCCTATCCTCTATCCTATCCAATCTTCTATAATATCCTATCCTCTATCGTCTCCTATCTTCTATCCTATCCAATCCCCTATCCTATCCTCTATCCTATATTATCCACTATCCTATCCTATTCTCTAACCTATCGTATCAACTAACCTATCCATTCCCCTATCCTATCCTCTGTTCTATCTTGTATCCTATCCTCTATCCTAACCTATCCTCTATCCTTTCCCATTCTCTATCCTATCCTCTATCCTATCCTATCCTCTATAATATCCTATCCTCATTCCTATCCTATCCTCTACCCTATTCTATCCTCTATCCTATCATATCCTTTATCCTATCCTATCCTCTATCCAATCCTATCCTCTATCCTATCCTATCCTCTATCCTATCCTATCCTATCCTCTATCATTATCCTATCCTCTATCATTATCCTATCCTCAATCGTCTTCTGTCCTCTATTCTATACAATCCCCTATCCTATCCTCTATCGTCTCCTATCCTCTATCCTATAATATCATCTATCCTATCCTATCCTCTATCCTTTCCCATTCTCTATCCTATCCTCTATCCTATCCTATCCTATCCTCTATCCTATCCAATCTTCTATAATATCCTATCCTCTATCCTATCCTATCCTCTATCGTCTCCTATCTTCTATCCTATCCAATCCCCTATCCTATCCTCTATCCTATATTATCCACTATCCTATCCTATTCTCTAACCTATCGTATCAACTATCCTATCCATTCCCCTATCCTATCCTCTGTTCTATCTTCTATCCTATCCTCTATCCTAACCTATCCTCTATCCTTTCCCATTCTCTATCCTATCCTCTATCCTATCCTATCCTCTATCCTATCCTATCCTATCTTCTATTTTATCCAATCTTCTATAATATCCTATCCTCTATCCTATCCTATCCTCTATCCTATCCTATCCTCTATTCTAGCCTATCCTCTATCCTATCCAATCCTATATCCTATCCCATCAGCTATCCTATCCTATCCTCTATCCTATCCTATCCACTATCCTATCCTATTCTCTAACCTATCGTATCAACTATCCTATCCATTCCCCTATCCTATCCTCTATCCTATCCTATCCTCAATCCTATCCTATCCTCTATCCTATCCTATCCTCTGCCCTATCCTCTATCCTATCCTATCCTCTATCCTATCCTATCCTCTATCCTATCCTATCCTCTATCCTATTCTATATTCTATCCGATCCTATCCGATCCTCTATCTTATCCTATTCTCTATCCTATCCTATCCTCATTCCTATCCTATCCTATCCTCTGTCCTATCCACTATCGTATCCTATCCTCTATCCTATCCAATCCTATATCCTATCCTCTATACACTCCAATCCTCTATCCTATCCTATCCTCTCTCCTATCCACTATCGTATCCTATCCTCTATCCTATCCAATCCTATATCCTATCCTCTATACACTCCAATCCTCTATCCTATCCTGTCCTCTATCCTATCCTATCCTCTATCCTATCCTATCCTATCCTCTATAATATCCTATCCTCTATCCTATCCTATCCTCTATCCTATCCTGTCCTCTATCCTATCCTATCCTCTATCCTATCCTATCCTCTATCCTATCCTATCCTCTATCCTATCCTATCCTCTATCCTATCCTATCCTCTATCCTATTCTATATTCTATCCGATCCTATCCGATCCTCTATCTTATCCTATCCTCTATCCTATCCTATCCTCATTCCTATCCTATCCTCTATCCTATCCTATCCTCTGTCCTGTCCACTAACGTATCCTATCCTCTACCCTATCCTATCCGCTATCCTATCCTATCCTCTATCCTTTCCTACCATCTATCCTATCCTATCCTCTATCCTATCATATCCTCTATCCTATCCTATCCTCTATCCTATCCTATCCTCTATCCTATCCTATCCTATCCTCTATCCTATCCTATCCTCATTCCTATCCTATCCTCTACCCTATTCTATCCTCTATCCTATCATATCCTCGATCCTATCCTATCCTCTATCCAATCCTATCCTCTATCCTATCCTATCCTCTATCCTATCCTATCCTATCCTCTATCCTATCCTATCCTCTATCGTCTTCTGTCCTCTATTCTATACAATCCCCTATCCTATCCTCTATCCTATAATATCATCTATCCTATCCTATCCTCTATCCTGTTCTATTCTCTATCCTATCCTCTATCCTATCCTATCCTCTATCGTCTCCTATCTTCTATCCTATCCAATCCCCTATCCTATCCTCTATCCTATATTATCCACTATCCTATCCTATTCTCTAACCTATCGTATCAACTATCCTATTCATTCCCCTATCCTATCGTCTGTTCTATCTTCTATCCTATCCTCTATCCTAACCTATCCTTTATCCTTACCCATTCTCTATCCTATCCTCTATCCTATCCTATCCTATCCTCTATCCTATCCTATCCTATCCTCTATCCTATCCAATCTTCTATAATATCCTATCCTCTATCGTCTCCTATCTTCTATCCTATCCAATCCCCTATCCTATCCTCTATCCTATATTATCCACTATCCTATCCTATTCTCTAACCTATCGTATCAACTAACCTATCCATTCCCCTATCCTATCCTCTGTTCTATCTTGTATCCTATCCTCTATCCTAACCTATCCTCTATCCTTTCCCATTCTCTATCCTATCCTCTATCCTATCCTATCCTCTATAATATCCTATCCTCATTCCTATCCTATCCTCTACCCTATTCTATCCTCTATCCTATCATATCCTTTATCCTATCCTATCCTCTATCCAATCCTATCCTCTATCCTATCCTATCCTCTATCCTATCCTATCCTATCCTCTATCATTATCCTATCCTCTATCATTATCCTATCCTCAATCGTCTTCTGTCCTCTATTCTATACAATCCCCTATCCTATCCTCTATCGTCTCCTATCCTCTATCCTATAATATCATCTATCCTATCCTATCCTCTATCCTTTCCCATTCTCTATCCTATCCTCTATCCTATCCTATCCTATCCTCTATCCTATCCAATCTTCTATAATATCCTATCCTCTATCCTATCCTATCCTCTATCGTCTCCTATCTTCTATCCTATCCAATCCCCTATCCTATCCTCTATCCTATATTATCCACTATCCTATCCTATTCTCTAACCTATCGTATCAACTATCCTATCCATTCCCCTATCCTATCCTCTGTTCTATCTTCTATCCTATCCTCTATCCTAACCTATCCTCTATCCTTTCCCATTCTCTATCCTATCCTCTATCCTATCCTATCCTCTATCCTATCCTATCCTATCTTCTATTTTATCCAATCTTCTATAATATCCTATCCTCTATCCTATCCTATCCTCTATCCTATCCTATCCTCTATCCTAGCCTATCCTCTATCCTATCCAATCCTATATCCTATCCCATCAGCTATCCTATCCTATCCTCTATCCTATCCTATCCACTATCCTATCCTATTCTCTAACCTATCGTATCAACTATCCTATCCATTCCCCTATCCTATCCTCTATCCTATCCTATCCTCAATCCTATCCTATCCTCTATCCTATCCTATCCTCTATCCTATCCTATCCTCTATCCTATTCTATATTCTATCCGATCCTATCCGATCCTCTATCTTATCCTATTCTCTATCCTATCCTATCCTCATTCCTATCCTATCCTATCCTCTGTCCTATCCACTATCGTATCCTATCCTCTATCCTATCCAATCCTATATCCTATCCTCTATACACTCCAATCCTCTATCCTATCCTATCCTCTCTCCTATCCACTATCGTATCCTATCCTCTATCCTATCCAATCCTATATCCTATCCTCTATACACTCCAATCCTCTATCCTATCCTGTCCTCTATCGTATCCTATCCTCTATCCTATCCTATCCTATCCTCTATAATATCCTATCCTCTATCCTATCCTATCCTCCATCCTATCCTATCCTCTATCCTATCCTATCCTATCCTCTATCCTATCCTATCCTCTATCTTATCCTATCCTCTATCCTATCCTATCCTCTATCCTATCCTATCCTCAATCCTATCCTATCCTCTATCCTATCCTATCCTCTATCCTATCCTCTATCCTAACCTATCCTCTATCCTATCCTATCCTCTATCCTATCCTATCCTCTATCCTATCCTATCCTCTATCCTATTCTATATTCTATCCGATCCTATCCGATCCTCTATCTTATCCTATTCTCTATCCTATCCTATCCTCATTCCTATCCTATCCTATCCTCTGTCCTATCCACTATCGTATCCTATCCTCTATCCTATCCAATCCTATATCCTATCCTCTATACACTCCAATCCTCTATCCTATCCTATCCTCTATCCTAGCCTATCCTCTATCCTATCCAATCCTATATCATATCCCATCAGCTATCCTATCCTATCCTCTATCCTATCCTATCCACTATCCTATCCTATTCTCTAACCTATCCTATCCTATCCTCTATAATATCCTATCCTCTATCCTATCCTATCCTCTATCCTATCCTATCCTCTATCCTATCCTATCCTCTATCCTATCCTATCCTATCCTATCCTCTATCCTATCCTATCCTCTATCTTATCCTATCCTCTATCCTATCCTATCCTCTATCCTATCCTATCCTCAATCCTATCCTATCCTCTATCCTATCCTATCCTCTATCCTATCCTCTATCCTATCCTATCCTCTATCCTATCCTATCCTCTATCCTATCCTATCCTCTATCCTATCCTATCCTCTATCCTATCCTATCCTCTATCCTATTCTATATTCTATCCGATCCTATCCGATCCTCTATCTTATCCTATCCTCTATCCTAACCTATCCTCTATCCTTTCCCATTCTCTATCCTATCCTCTATCCTATCCTATCCTATCCTCTATCCTATCCAATCTTCTATAATATCCTATCCTCTATCCTATCCTATCCTCTATCGTCTCCTATCTTCTATCCTATCCAATCCCCTATCCTATCCTCTATCCTATATTATCCACTATCCTATCCTATTCTCTAACCTATCGTATCAACTATCCTATCCATTCCCCTATCCTATCCTCTGTTCTATCTTCTATCCTATCCTCTATCCTAACCTATCCTCTATCCTTTCCCATTCTCTATCCTATCCTCTATGCTATCCTATCCTCTATCCGATCCTATCCTATCTTCTATCCTATCCAATCTTCTATAATATCCTTTCCTCTATCCTATCCTATCCTCTATCCTATCCTATCCTCTATAATAGCCTATCCTCTATCCTATCCAATCCTATATCCTATCCCATCCGCTATCCTCTCCTATCCTCTATCCTATCCTATCCACTATCCTATCCTATTCTCTAACATATCGTATCAACTATCCTATCCATTCCCCTATCCTATCCTCTATCCTATCCTATCCTCATTCCTATCCTATCCTCTATCCTATCCTATCCTCTGTCCTATCCACTATCGTATCCTATCCTCTATCCTATCCAATCCTATATCCTATCCTCTATACACTCCAATCCTCTATCCTATCCTATACTCCATCCTATCCAATCCTATATCCTATCCTATCCGCTATCCTATCCTATCCTCTATCCTATCCTATTCTCTATCCTATCCAATCCTCTATCCTATCCCCTATCCTATCCTCTATCCTATCCTCTATCCTATCCTCTATCCTATCCTATCCTCAATCCTATCCTATCCTCTATCCTAAACTATCCTCTATCCTATCCTATCCTCTATCCTATCCTATCCTCTATCCTATTCTATATTCTATCTGATCGTATCCGATCCTCTATCTTATCCTATCCTCTATCCTATCCTATCCTCTATCCTATCCTATCCTCTATCCTATCCTATCCTCTGTCCTATCCTATCCTCTATAATATCCTATCCTCAATCCTATCCTATACTCTATTGTATCCTATCCTCTATCCTCTATCCTATCCTCTATCCTATCCTATCCTATCCTCTATCCTATCCTATCCTCTATCCTATCCTATCCTCTATCCTATCCTATCCTCTATCCTATCCTATCCTCTATCCTATCCTATCCTCTATCCTATCCTATCCTCTATCCTATTCTATATTCTATCCGATCGTATCCGATCCTCTATCTTATCCTATCCTCTATCCTATCCTATCCTCATTCCTATCCTATCCTCTATCATATCCTATCCTCTATCCTATTCTATACTCTACCCTATCCTATCCGCTATCCTATCCTATCCTCTATCCTATCCTACCCTCTATCCTATCCTATCCTCTATCCTATCATATCCTCTATCCTATCCTATCCTCTATCCTATCCTATCCTCTATCCTATCCTATCCTATCCTCTATCCTATCCTATCCTCTATCGTCTCCTGTCCTCTATCCTGTACAATCCCCTATCATATCCTCTATCGTCTCCTATCCTCTATCCTATCCTATCCTCTATCCTATCCTCTATCCTATTATATCCTCTATCCTATCATATCCTCCATCCTATCCTATCCTCTATCCTACCCTATCCTCTATCCTATCCTATCCTCTATCCTATTCTATATTCTATCCGATCCTATCCGATCCTCTATCTTATCCTATCCTCTATCCTAACCTATCCTCTATCCTTTCCCATTCTCTATCCTATCCTCTATCCTATCCTATCCTATCCTCTATCCTATCCAATCTTCTATAATATCCTATCCTCTATCCTATCCTATCCTCTATCGTCTCCTATCTTCTATCCTATCCAATCCCCTATCCTATCCTCTATCCTATATTATCCACTATCCTATCCTATTCTCTAACCTATCGTATCAACTATCCTATCCATTCCCCTATCCTATCCTCTGTTCTATCTTCTATCCTATCCTCTATCCTAACCTATCCTCTATCCTTTCCCATTCTCTATCCTATCCTCTATGCTATCCTATCCTCTATCCTATCCTATCCTATCTTCTATCCTATCCAATCTTCTATAATATCCTTTCCTCTATCCTATCCTATCCTCTATCCTATCCTATCCTCTATAATAGCCTATCCTCTATCCTATCCAATCCTATATCCTATCCCATCCGCTATCCTATCCTATCCTCTATCCTATCCTATCCACTATCCTATCCTATTCTCTAACCTATCGTATCAACTATCCTATCCATTCCCCTATCCTATCCTCTATCCTATCCTATCCTCATTCCTATCCTATCCTCTATCCTATCCTATCCTCTGTCCTATCCACTATCGTATCCTATCCTCTATCCTATCCAATCCTATATCCTATCCTCTATACACTCCAGTCCTCTATCCTATCCTATCCTCTCTCCTATCCACTATCGTATCCTATCCTCTATCCTATGCAATCCTATATCCTATCCTCTATACACTCCAATCCTCTATCCTATCCTGTCCTCTATCCTATCCTATCCTCTATCCTATCCTATCCTATCCTCTATAATATCCTATCCTCTATCCTATCCTATCCTCTATCCTATCCTATCCTCTATCCTATCCTATCCTCTATACTATCCTATCCTCTATCCTATTCTATATTCTATCCGATCCTCTATCTTATCCTATCCTCTATCCTATCCTATCCTCATTCCTATCCAATCCTCTATCCTATCCTATCCTCTCTCCTATCCACTATCGTATCCTATCCTCTATCCTATCCAATCCTATATCCTATCCTCTATACACTCCAATCCTCTATCCTATCCTGTCCTCTATCCTATCCTATCCTCTATCCTATCCTCTCCTCTATCCTATCCTATCCTCCATCCTATCCTATGCTCTATCCCATCCTATCCTCTATCCTATCCTATCCTCTATCCTATCCTATCCTCTGTCCTATCCTATCCTCTATAATATCCTATCCTCTATACTATCCTATCCTCTATCCTATCCTATCCTCTATCCTATCCTCTCCTCTATCCTATCCTATCCTCCATCCTATCCTATCCTCTATCCTATCCTATCCTATCCTCTATCCTATCCTATCCTCTATCCTATCCTATACTCCATCCTATCCAATCCTATATCCTATCCTATCCGCTATCCTATCCTATCCTCTATCCTATCCTATTCTCTATCCTATCCAATCCTCTATCCTATCCCCTATCCTATCCTCTATCCTGTCCTCTATCCTATCCTCTATCCTATCCTATCCTCAATCCTATCCTATCCTCTATCCTAAACTATCCTCTATCCTATCCTATCCTCTATCCTATCCTATCCTCTATCCTATCCTATCCTCTATCCTATTCTATATTCTATCTGATCGTATCCGATCCTCTATCTTATCCTATCCTCTATCCTATCCTATCCTCTATCCTATCCTATCCTCTATCCTATCCTATCCTCTGTCCTATCCTATCCTCTATAATATCCTATCCTCAATCCTATCCTATACTCTATTGTATCCTATCCTCTATCCTCTATCCTATCCTCTATCCTATCCTATCCTCTATCCTATCCTATCCTCTATCCTATCCTATCCTCTATCCTATCCTATCCTCTATCCTATCCTATCCTCTATCCTATCCTATCCTCTATCCTATCCTATCCTCTATCCTATTCTATATTCTATCCGATCGTATCCGATCCTCTATCTTATCCTATCCTCTATCCTATCCTATCCTCATTCCTATCATATCCTCTATCATATCCTATCCTCTATCCTATTCTATACTCTACCCTATCCTATCCGCTATCCTATCCTATCCTCTATCCTATCCTACCCTCTATCCTATCCTATCCTCTATCCTATCATATCCTCTATCCTATCCTATCCTCTATCCTATCCTATCCTCTATCCTATCCTATCCTATCCTCTATCCTATCCTATCCTATCCTCTATCCTATCCTATCCTCTATCGTCTCCTGTCCTCTATCCTGTACAATCCCCTATCATATCCTCTATCGTCTCCTATCCTCTATCCTATCCTATCCTCTATCCTATCCTCTATCCTATTATATCCTCTATCCTATCATATCCTCTATCCTATCCTATCCTCTATCCTACCCTATCCTCTATCCTATTCTATCCTCTATCCTATCCTATCCTCCATCCTATTCTATATTCTATCCGATCCTATCCTCTATCCTATCCTATCCTCCATCCTATTCTATATTCTATCCGATCCTATCCGATCCTCTAACTTATCCTATCCTCTATCCTATCCTATCCTCATTCCTATCCTATCCTCTATCCTATCCTATCCTCTGTCCTATCCACTATCGTATCCTATCCTCTATCCTATCCAATCCTATATCCTATCCTCTATACACCCCAATCCTCTATCATATCCTATCCTCTATCCTATTCTATACTCTACCCTATCCTATCCGCTATCCTATCCTATCCTCTATCCTATCCTACCCTCTATCCTATCCTATCCTCTATCCTATCATATCCTCTATCCTATCCTATCCTCTATCCTATCCTATCCTCTATCCTATCCTATCCTATCCTATATCCTATCCAATCTTCTATAATATCCTATCCTCTATCCTATCCTATCCTCTATCCTATCCTATCCTCAATCCTATCCTATCCTCTATCCTATCCTATCCTCAATCCTATCCTATCCTCTATCCTATCCTATCCTCTATCCTATCCTATCCACTATCCTATTCTATATTCTATCCGATCGTATCCGATCCTCTATCTTATCCTATCCTCTATCCTATCCTATCCTCCATCCTATTCTATATTCTATCCGATCCTATCCGATCCTCTATCCTATCCTATCCTCTATCCTATCCTGTCCTCTATCCTATCCTATCCTCTGTCCTATCCACTATCGTATCCTATCCTCTATCCTTTCCAATCCTATATCCTATCCTCTATACACTCCAATCCTCTATCCTATCCTATCCTCTCTCCTATCCACTATCGTATCCTATCCTCTATCCTATCCTATTATCTATCCTATCCCATCCTCTATCCTATCCTATCCTCTGTCCTATCCTATCCTCTATCCTATCCTATCCTATCCTCTATCCTATCCTATCCTCTATCGTCTTCTGTCCTCTATTCTATACAATCCCCTATCCTATCCTCTATCGTCTCCTATCCTCTATCCTATAATATCATCTATCCTATCCTATCCTCTATCCTGTTCTATTCTCTATCCTATCCTCTATCCTATCCTATCCTCTATCGTCTCCTATCTTCTATCCTAACCAATCCCCATCCTATTCTCTATCCTATAATATCCGCTATCCTATCCTATTCTCTAACCTATCGTATCAACTATCCTATCCATTCCCCTATCCTATCCTCTGTTCTATCTTCTATCCTATCCTCTATCCTAGCCTATCCTCTATCCTATCCAATCCTATATCCTATCCAATCCGCTATCCTATCCTATCCTCTATCCTATCCTATCCACTATCCTATCCTATTCTCTAACCTATCGTATCAACTATCCTATCCATTCCCCTATCCTATCCTCTATCCTATCCTATCCTCAATCCTATCCTATCCACTATCCTATCCTATCTTCTATCCTATCCTCTATCCTATCCTATCCTCTATCCTATCCTATCCTCTATCCTATCCTATCCTCTATCCTATCCTATCCTCTATCCTATCCTATCCTCTATCCTATCCTATCCTCTATCCTATCCTATCCTCTATCCTATCCTATCCTCTATCCTATCCTATCCTCTATCCTATCCTATCCTCTATCCTATTCTATATTCTATCTGATCGTATCCGATCCTCTATCTTATCCTATCCTCTATCCTATCCTATCCTCTATCCTATCCTATCCTCTATCCTATCCTATCCTCTGTCCTATCCTATCCTCTATCCTATCCTATCCTCTATCCTATCCTATCCTCTATCCTATCCTATCCTCTATCCTATCCTATCCTCTATCCTATCCTATCCTCTATCCTATCCTATCCTCTATCCTATCCTATCCTCTATCCTATTCTATATTCTATCCGATCGTATCCGATCCTCTATCTTATCCTATCCTCTATCCTATCCTATCCTCATTCCTATCATATCCTCTATCATATCCTATCCTCTATCCTATTCTATACTCTACCCTATCCTATCCGCTATCCTATCCTATCCTCTATCCTATCCTACCCTCTATCCTATCCTATCCTCTATCCTATCATATCCTCTATCCTATCCTATCCTCTATCCTATCCTATCCTCTATCCTATCCTATCCTATCCTCTATCCTATCCTATCCTATCCTCTATCCTATCCTATCCTCTATCGTCTCCTGTCCTCTATCCTGTACAATCCCCTATCATATCCTCTATCGTCTCCTATCCTCTATCCTATCCTATCCTCTATCCTATCCTCTATCCTATTATATCCTCTATCCTATCATATCCTCTATCCTATCCTATCCTCTATCCTACCCTATCCTCTATCCTATCCTATCCTCTATCCTATCCTATCCTCCATCATATTCTATATTCTATCCGATCCTATCCTCTATCCTATCCTATCCTCCATCCTATTCTATATTCTATCCGATCCTATCCGATCCTCTAACTTATCCTATCCTCTATCCTATCCTATCCTCATTCCTATCCTATCCTCTATCCTATCCTATCCTCTGTCCTATCCACTATCGTATCCTATCCTCTATCCTATCCAATCCTATATCCTATCCTCTATACACCCCAATCCTCTATCATATCCTATCCTCTATCCTATTCTATACTCTACCCTATCCTATCCGCTATCCTATCCTATCCTCTATCCTATCCTACCCTCTATCCTATCCTATCCTCTATCCTATCATATCCTCTATCCTATCCTCTCCTCTATCCTATCCTATCCTCTATCCTATCCTATCCTATCCTATATCCTATCCAATCTTCTATAATATCCTATCCTCTATCCTATCCTATCCTCTATCCTATCCTATCCTCAATCCTATCCTATCCTCTATCCTATCCTATCCTCAATCCTATCCTATCCTCTATCCTATCCTATCCTCTATCCTATCCTATCCACTATCCTATTCTATATTCTATCCGATCGTATCCGATCCTCTATCTTATCCTATCCTCTATCCTATCCTATCCTCCATCCTATTCTATATTCTATCCGATCCTATCCGATCCTCTATCCTATCCTATCCTCTATCCTATCCTGTCCTCTATCCTATCCTATCCTCTGTCCTATCCACTATCGTATCCTATCCTCTATCCTTTCCAATCCTATATCCTATCCTCTATACACTCCAATCCTCTATCCTATCCTATCCTCTCTCCTATCCACTATCGTATCCTATCCTCTATCCTATCCTATTATCTATCCTATCCCATCCTCTATCCTATCCTATCCTCTGTCCTATCCTATCCTCTATCCTATCCTATCCTATCCTCTATCCTATCCTATCCTCTATCGTCTTCTGTCCTCTATTCTATACAATCCCCTATCCTATCCTCTATCGTCTCCTATCCTCTATCCTATAATATCATCTATCCTATCCTATCCTCTATCCTGTTCTATTCTCTATCCTATCCTCTATCCTATCCTATCCTCTATCGTCTCCTATCTTCTATCCTAACCAATCCCCATCCTATTCTCTATCCTATAATATCCGCTATCCTATCCTATTCTCTAACCTATCGTATCAACTATCCTATCCATTCCCCTATCCTATCCTCTGTTCTATCTTCTATCCTATCCTCTATCCTAGCCTATCCTCTATCCTATCCAATCCTATATCCTATCCAATCCGCTATCCTATCCTATCCTCTATCCTATCCTATCCACTATCCTATCCTATTCTCTAACCTATCGTATCAACTATCCTATCCATTCCCCTATCCTATCCTCTATCCTATCCTATCCTCAATCCTATCCTATCCACTATCCTATCCTATCTTCTATCCTATCCTCTATCCTATCCTATCCTCTATCCTATCCTATCCTCTATCCTATCCTATCCTCTATCCTATCCTATCCTCTATCCTATCCTATCCTCTATCCTATCCTATCCTCTATCCTATCCTATCCTCTATCCTATCCTATCCTCTATCCTATCCTATCCTCTATCCTATCCTATCCTCTATCCTATCCTATCCTCTATCCTATTCTATATTCTATCTGATCGTATCCGATCCTCTATCTTATCCTATCCTCTATCCTATCCTATCCTCTATCCTATCCTATCCTCTATCCTATCCTATCCTCTGTCCTATCCTATCCTCTATAATATCCTATCCTCAATCCTATCCTATACTCTATTGTATCCTATCCTCTATCCTCTATCCTATCCTCTATCCTATCCTATCCTCTATCCTATCCTATCCTCTATCCTATCCTATCCTCTATCCTATTCTATATTCTATCCGATCGTATCCGATCCTCTATCTTATCCTATCCTCTATCCTATCCTATCCTCATTCCTATCCTATCCTCTATCATATCCTATCCTCTATCCTATTCTATACTCTACCCTATCCTATCCGCTATCCTATCCTATCCTCTATCCTATCCTACCCTCTATCCTATCCTATCCTCTATCCTATCATATCCTCTATCCTATCCTATCCTCTATCCTATCCTATCCTCTATCCTATCCTATCCTATCCTCTATCCTATCCTATAATATCCTCTATCCTATCCTATCCTCTATCGTCTCCTGTCCTCTATCCTGTACAATCCCCTATCATATCCTCTATCGTCTCCTATCCTCTATCCTATCCTATCCTCTATCCTATCCTCTATCCTATTATATCCACTATCCTATCATATCCTCTATCCTATCCTATCCTCTATCCTACCCTATCCTCTATCCTATCCTATCCTCTATCCTATCCTATCCTCCATCCTATTCTATATTCTATCCGATCCTATCCTCTATCCTATCCTATCCTCCATCCTATTCTATATTCTATCCGATCCTATCCGATCCTCTAACTTATCCTATCCTCTATCCTATCCTATCCTCATTCCTATCCTATCCTCTATCCTATCCTATCCTCTGTCCTATCCACTATCGTATCCTATCCTCTATCCTATCCAATCCTATATCCTATCCTCTATACACCCCAATCCTCTATCATATCCTATCCTCTATCCTATTCTATACTCTACCCTATCCTATCCGCTATCCTATCCTATCCTCTATCCTATCCTACCCTCTATCCTATCCTATCCTCTATCCTATCATATCCTCTATCCTATCCTATCCTCTATCCTATCCTATCCTCTATCCTATCCTATCCTATCCTATATCCTATCCAATCTTCTATAATATCCTATCCTCTATCCTATCCTATCCTCTATCCTATCCTATCCTCAAACCTATCCTATCCTCTATCCTATCCTATCCTCAATCCTATCCTATCCTCTATCCTATCCTATCCTCTATCCTATCCTATCCACTATCCTATTCTATATTCTATCCGATCGTATCCGATCCTCTATCTTATCCTATCCTCTATCCTATCCTATCCTCCATCCTATTCTATATTCTATCCGATCCTATCCGATCCTCTATCCTACCCTATCCTCTATCCTATCCTGTCCTCTATCCTATCCTATCCTCTGTCCTATCCACTATCGTATCCTATCCTCTATCCTTTCCAATCCTATATCCTATCCTCTATACACTCCAATCCTCTATCCTATCCTATCCTCTCTCCTATCCACTATCGTATCCTATCCTCTATCCTATCCTATTATCTATCCTATCCCATCCTCTATCCTATCCTATCCTCTGTCCTATCCTATCCTCTATCCTATCCTATCCTATCCTCTATCCTATCCTATCCTCTATCGTCTTCTGTCCTCTATTCTATACAATCCCCTATCCTATCCTCTATCGTCTCCTATCCTCTATCCTATAATATCATCTATCCTATCCTATCCTCTATCCTGTTCTATTCTCTATCCTATCCTCTATCCTATCCTATCCTCTATCGTCTCCTATCTTCTATCCTAACCAATCCCCATCCTATTCTCTATCCTATAATATCCGCTATCCTATCCTATTCTCTAACCTATCGTATCAACTATCCTATCCATTCCCCTATCCTATCCTCTGTTCTATCTTCTATCCTATCCTCTATCCTAGCCTATCCTCTATCCTATCCAATCCTATATCCTATCCAATCCGCTATCCTATCCTATCCTCTATCCTATCCTATCCACTATCCTATCCTATTCTCTAACCTATCGTATCAACTATCCTATCCATTCCCCTATCCTATCCTCTATCCTATCCTATCCTCAATCCTATCCTATCCACTATCCTATCCTATCTTCTATCCTATCCTCTATCCTATCCTATCCTCTATCCTATCCTATCCTCTATCCTATCCTATCCTCTATCCTATCCTATCCTCTATCCTATCCTATCCTCTATCCTATCCTATCCTCTATCCTATCCTATCCTCTATCCTATGCTATCCTCTATCCTATCCTATCCTCTATCCTATCCTATCCTCTATCCTATCCTCTATCCTATCCTATCCTCTATCCTATCCTATCCTCTATCCTATCCTATCCTCTATCCTATCCTATCCTCTATCCTATCCTATCCTCTATCCTATCCTATCCTCTATCCTATCCTATCCTCTATCCTATCCTATCCTCTATCCTATCCTATCCTCTATCCTATCCTATCCTCTATCCTATCCTATCCTCTATCCAATCCTATCATCTATTCTATCCTATCCTCTATCCTATCCTATCCTCTATCCAAACCTATCCTCTATCCTATCCTATCCTCTATCCTATCCTATCCTCTATCCTATCCTATCCTCTATCCTATCCTATCCTCTATCCTATCCTATCCTCTATCCAATCCTATCATCTATTCTATCCTATCCTCTATCCTATCCTATCCTCTATCCAAACCTATCCTCCATCCTAGCCTATCCTCTATCCTATCCTATCCTCTATCCTATCCTATCCTATCCTCTATCCTATCCTATCCTCTATCCTATCCTATCCTCTATCCTATCCTATACTCCATCCTATCCAATCCTATATCCTATCCTATCCTCTATCCTATCCTATCCTCTATCCTATCCATTCCTCTATCCTATCCCCTATCCTATCCTCTATCCTATCCTCTATCCTATCCTATCCTCTATCCTTTCCCATTCTCTATCCTATCCTCTATCCTATCCTATCCTCTATCCTATCCTATCCTCTATCCTATCCTATCCTCTATCCTATCCTATACTATATCCTATCCAATCCTCTATCCTATCCTCTATCCTATCCTCTATCCTATCCTATCCTCTATCCAATCCTATCCTCTATCTTATCCTATCCTCTATCCTATCCTATCCTCTATCCTATCCTATCCTCTATCCAATCCTATCCTCTATCCTATCCTATCCTCTAACCTATCCTATCCTCTATCCTATCCTATCCTCTATCCTATCCTATCCTCTGTCCTATCCTATCCTCTATAATATCCTATCCTCTATCCTATCCTATCCTCTATCCTATCCTATCCTCTATCCTATCCTCTCCTCTATCTATCCTATCCTCCATCCTATCCTATCCTCTATCCTATCCTATCCTATCCTCTATCCTATCCTCTCCTCTATCTATCCTATCCTCCATCCTATCCTATCCTCTATCCTATCCTATCCTATCCTCTATCCTATCCTCTATCCTATCCTATCCGCTATCCTATCCTATCCGCTATCCTATCCTATCCTCTATCCTATCCTATCCTCTATCCTATCCTATCCTCTATCCTATCCAATCCTCTATCCTATCCAATCCTCTATCCTATCCCCTATCCTATCCACTATCCTATCCTCTATCCTATCCTATCCTCAATCCTATCCTATCCTCTATCCTATCCTATCCTCTATCCAATCCTATCCTCTATCCTATCCTATCCTCTAACCTATCCTATCCTCTATCCTATCCTATCCTCTATCCTATCCTATCCTCTGTCCTATCCTATCCTCTATAATATCCTATCCTCTATCCTATCCTATCCTCTATCCTATCCTATCCTCTATCCTATCCTATCCTCTATCCTAGCCTATCCTCTATCCTATCCAATCCTATATCCTATCCCATCCGCTATCCTATCCTATCCTCTATCCTATCCTATCCTCTATCCTATCCTATCCTCTATCCTATCCAATCCTCTATCCTATCCTCAATCCTATCCTATCCTCTATCCTATCCTATCCTCTATCGTCTATCCTATCCTATCCTCTATCCTATCCTATCCTCTATCCTATCCTATCCTCTATCCTATCCTATCCTCTATCCTATCCTATCCTCTATCCTATCCAATCCTCTATCCTATCCAATCCTCTATCCTATCCCCTATCCTATCCTCTATCCTATCCTCTATCCTATCCTCTATCCTATCCTATCCTCAATCCTATCCTATCCTCTATCCTATATTATCCACTATCCTATCCTCTATCCTATCCTATCCTCAATCCTATCCTATCCTCTATCCTATATTATCCACTATCCTATCCTGTTCTCTAACCTATCGTATCAACTATTCTATCCATTCCCCTATCCTATCCTCTATTCTATCCTCCACCCTATCCTCTATCCTATACGATCCTCTATCCTATCCTATCCTCTATCCTATCCTATCCTATCCTATCCTCTATCCTATCCTATCCTATCCTCTATCCTATCCTATCCTCTATCCTATCCTATCCTCTATCCTATCCTATCCTCTGTCCTATCCTATCCTCTATAATATCCTATCCTCTGTCCTATCCTATCCTCTATAATATCCTATCCTCTATCCTATCCTATCCTCTATCCTATCCTATCCTCTATCCTATCCTCTCCTCTATCCTATCCTATCCTCCATCCTATCCTATCCTCTATCCTATCCAATCCTCTATCCTATCCAATCCTCTATCCTATCCCCTATCCTATCCACTATCCTATCCTCTATCCTATCCTATCCTCAATCCTATCCTATCCTCTATCCTATCCTATCCTCTATCCAATCCTATCCTCTATCCTATCCTATCCTCTAACCTATCCTATCCTCTATCCTATCCTATCCTCTATCCTATCCTATCCTCTGTCCTATCCTATCCTCTATAATATCCTATCCTCTATCCTATCCTATCCTCTATCCTATCCTATCCTCTATCCTATCCTCTCCTCTATCTATCCTATCCTCCATCCTATCCTATCCTCTATCCTATCCTATCCTATCCTCTATCCTATCCTCTCCTCTATCTATCCTATCCTCCATCCTATCCTATCCTCTATCCCATCCTATCCTATCCTCTATCCTATCCTATCCTCTATCCTATCCTATCCTCTATCCTATCCTATCCTCTATCCTATCCTATCCTCTATCCTATCCTATCCTCTATCCTAGCCTATCCTCTATCCTATCCAATCCTATATCCTATCCCATCCGCTATCCTATCCTATCCTCTATCCTATCCTATCCTCTATCCTATCCTATCCTCTATCCTATCCAATCCTCTATCCTATCCTCAATCCTATCCTATCCTCTATCCTATCCTATCCTCTATCGTCTATCCTATCCTATCCTCTATCCTATCCTATCCTCTATCCTATCCTATCCTCTATCCTATCCTATCCTCTATCCTATCCTATCCTCTATCCTATCCAATCCTCTATCCTATCCAATCCTCTATCCTATCCCCTATCCTATCCTCTATCCTATCCTCTATCCTATCCTCTATCCTATCCTATCCTCAATCCTATCCTATCCTCTATCCTATATTATCCACTATCCTATCCTCTATCCTATCCTATCCTCAATCCTATCCTATCCTCTATCCTATATTATCCACTATCCTATCCTGTTCTCTAACCTATCGTATCAACTATTCTATCCATTCCCCTATCCTATCCTCTATTCTATCCTCCACCCTATCCTCTATCCTATACTATCCTCTATCCTATCCTATCCTCTATCCTATCCTATCCTATCCTATCCTCTATCCTATCCTATCCTATCCTCTATCCTATCCTATCCTCTATCCTATCCTATCCTCTATCCTATCCTATCCTCTGTCCTATCCTATCCTCTATAATATCCTATCCTCTGTCCTATCCTATCCTCTATAATATCCTATCCTCTATCCTATCCTATCCTCTATCCTATCCTATCCTCTATCCTATCCTCTCCTCTATCCTATCCTATCCTCCATCCTATCCTATCCTCTATCCTATCCTATCCTCTATCCTATCCTATCCTATCCTATCCTCTATCCTATCCTCTATCCTATCCTATCCTCTATCGTATCCTATTTTCTATCCTATCCTATCCTCTATCCTATCCCATCCTCTATCCTATCGTATCCTCTATCCTATCCTATCCTCTATCCTATCCTCCATCCTATCCTATCCTCAATCCTATCCTATCCTCTATCCTATATTATCCACTATCCTATCCTGTTCTCTAACCTATCGTATCAACTATTCTATCCATTCCCCTATCCTATCCTCTATTCTATCCTCCACCCTATCCTCTATCCTATACTATCCTCTATCCTATCCTATCCTCTATCCTATCCTATCCTATCCTCTATCCTATCCTATCCTATCCTCTATCCTATCCTATCCTCTATCCTATCCTATCCTCTATCCTATCCTATCCCCTGTCCTATCCTATCCTCTATAATATCCTATCCTCTGTCCTATCCTATCCTCTATAATATCCTATCCTCTATCCTATCCTATCCTCTATCCTATCCTATCCTCTATCCTATCCTCTCCTCTATCCTATCCTATCCTCCATCCTATCCTATCCCCTATCCTATCCTATCCTCTATCCTATCCTATCCTATCCTATCCTCTATCCTATCCTATCCTCTATCCTATCCTATCCTATCCTATCCTCTATCCTATCCTCTATCCTATCCTATCCTCTATCGTATCCTATTTTCTATCCTATCCTATCCTCCATCCTATCCAATCCTATATCCTATCCTATCCGCTATCCTATCCTAGCCTCTATCCTATCCTATCCTCTATCCTATCCTATCCTCTATCCTATCCAATCCTCTACCCTATCCAATCCTCTATCCTATCCCCTATCCTATCCTCTATCCTATCCTCTATCCTATCCTCTATCCTATCCTATCCTCAATCCTATCCTATCCTCTATCCTATATTATCCACTATACTATCCTCTATCCTATCCTATCCTCAATCCTATCCTATCCTCTATCCTATATTATCCACTATCCTATCCTGTTCTCTAACCTATCGTATCAACTATTCTATCCATTCCCCTGTCCTATCCTCTATTCTATCCTCCACCCTATCCTCTATCCTATACTATCCTCATTCCTATCCTATCCTCTATCCTATCCTATCCTCTATCCTATCCTATCCTCTATCCTATCCTATCCTCTATCCTATCCTATCCTCTATCCTATCCTATCCTCTATCCTATCCTATCCTCTATCCTATCCTATCCTCTATCCTATCCTATCCTCTATCCTATACTATCATCTGTCCTATCCTATCCTCTATAATATCCTATCCTCTATACTATCCTATCCTCTATCCAATCCTATCCTCTATCCTATCATATCCTCTATCCTATCCTATCCTCTATCCTATCCTATCCTCTATCCTATCCTATCCTCTATCCTATCCTATCCTCTATCCTATCCTATCCTCTATCCTATCCTATCCTCTATCCTATCCTATCCTCATTCCTATCCTATCCTCTATCCTATCCTATCCTCTGTCCTATCCACTATCGTATCCTATCCTCTATTATATCCAATCCTATATCCTATCCTCTATACACTCCAATCCTCTATCCTATCCAATCCTATATCCTATCCTCTATACACTCCAATCCTCTACCCTATCCAATCCTATATCCTATCCTATCCGCTATCCTATCCTATCCTCTATCCTATCCTATCCTCTATCCTCTATCCTCTATCCTATCCTATCCTCTATCCTATCCAATCCTCTATATCCTATCCTATCCTCTATCCTATCCTATCCTCTATCCTATCCTATCCTCTATCCTATCCTATCCTCTATCCTAGCCTATCCTCTATCCTATCCTATCCTCATTCCTATCCTATCCTCTATCCTATCCTATCCTCTGTCCTATCCACTATCGTATCCTATCCTCTATCCTATCCAATCCTATATCCTATCCTCTATACACTAAAATCCTCTATCCTATCCAATCCTATATACTATCCTCTATACACTCTAATCCTCTATCCTATCCTATCCTCTCTCCTATCCACTATCGTATCCTCTCCTCTATCCTATCCAATCCTATATCCTATCCTCTATACACTCCAATCCTCTATCCTATCCTATCCTCTATCCAATCCTATCCTCTATCCTATCCTATCCTCTATCCTATCCTATCCTCTATCCTATCCTATCCTCTATCCTACCCTCTCCTCTATCCTATCCTATCCTCCATCCTATCCTATCCTCTATCCTATCCTATCGTCTATCCTATCCTATCCTCCATCCTATCCAATCCTATATCCTATCCTATCCGCTATCATATCCTATCCTCTATCCTATCCTATCCGCTATCCTATCCAATCCTCTATCCTATCCCCTATCCTATCCTCTACCCTATCCTCTATCCTATCCTCTATCCTATCCTATCCTCAATCCTATCCTATCCTCTATCCTATATTATCCACTATCCTATCCTGTTCTCTAACCTATCGTATCAACTATTCTATCCATTCCCCTATCCTATCCTCTATTCTATCCTCTACCCTATCCTCTATCCTATCCTATCCTCTATCCTTTCCAATTCTCTATCCTATCCTCTATCCTATCCTATCCACTATCCTATCCTATCCTATTCTCTATCCTATCCAATCTTCTATAATATCCTATCCTCTTTCCTATCCTATCCTCTATCCTATCCTATCCTTTATCCTATCCTATCCTATCCACTATCCTATCCTATCCTATCCTCTATCCTATCCAATCTTCTATAATATCCTATCCTCTATCCTATCCTATCCTCTATCCTATCCTATCCTCCATCCTATCCTATACTCTATCCCATCCTATCCTCTATCCTATCCTATCCGCTATCCTATCCTATCCTCTATCCTATCCTACCCTCTATCCTATCCTATCCTCTATCCTATCATATCCTCTATCCTATCCTATCCTCTATCCTATCCTATCCTCTATCCTATCCTATCCTATCCTCTATCCTATCCTATCCTCTATCCTATCCTATCCTCTATCCTATCCTATCCTCTATCCTATCCTCTATCCTATCCTATCCTCTATCATATCCTATCCTCTATCCTATCCTAACCTCTAACCTACCCTATCCTCTATCCTATCCTATCCTCCATCCTATTCTATATTCTATCCGATCCTATCCGATCCTCTATCTTATCCTATCCTCTATCCTATCCTATCCTCTATCCTATCCTATCCTCTGTCCTATCCACTATCTTATCCTATCCTCTATCCTATCCTATCCTCTATCCTATCCTATCCTCTGTCCTATCCACTATCGTATCCTATCCTCTATCCTTTCCAATCCTATATCCTATCCTCTATACACTCCAATCCTCTATCCTATCCTATCCTCTCTCCTATCCACTATCGTATCCTATCCTCTATCCTATCCTATCCTCTATCCTATCCCATCCTCTATCCTATCCTATCCTCTATCCTATCCTATCCTCTATCCTATCCTATCCTCTATCCTATCCTATCCTATCCTCTATCCTATCCTATCCTCTATCGTCTTCTGTCCTCTATTCTATACAATCCCCTATCCTATCCTCTATCGTCTCCTATCCCCTATCCTATAATATCATCTATCCTATCTTATCCTCTATCCTGTTCTATTCTCTATCCTATCCTCTATCCTATCCTATCCTCTATCGTCTCCTATCTTCTATCCTAACCAATCCCCATCCTATTCTCTATCCTATATTATCCGCTATCCTATCCTATTCTCTAACCTATCGTATCAACTATCCTATCCATTCCCCTATCCTATACTCTGTTCTATCTTCTATCCTATCCTCTATCCTAACCTATCCTCTATCCTTTCCCATTCTCTATCCTATCCTCTATCCTATCCTATCCTCTATCCTATCCTATCCTATCCTATATCCTATCCAATCTTCTATAATATCCTATCCTCTATCCTATCCTATCCTCTATCGTATCCTATTTTCTATCCTATCCTATCCTCCATCCTATCCTATCCTCTATCCTATCCTATCCTCTATCCTATCCTATCCTATCCTCTATCCTATCCTATCCTCTATCCTATCCTATCCTCTATCCTATCCTATACTCTATCCTATCCAATCCTATATCCTATCCTATCCTCTATCCTATCCTATCCTCTATCCTATCCATTCCTCTATCCTATCCCCTATACTATCCTCTATCCTATCCTCTATCCTATCCTATCCTATCCTCTATCCTTTCCCATTCTCTATCCTATCCTCTATCCTATCCTATCCTCTATCCTATCCTATCCTCTATCTAATCCTATCCTCTATCCTATCCTATCCTCTATCCTATCCTATCCTCTATCCTATCCTATCCTATATCCTATCCAATCCTCTATCCTATCCTCTATCCTATCCTCTATCCTATCCTATCCTCTATCCTATCCTATCCTCTATCGTATCCTATCCTCTATCCTATCCTATCCTCTATCCTATCCTATCCTCTATACTATCCTATCCTCTATCCTATTCTATATATTTATCCGATCCTATCCGATCCTCTATCTTATCCTATCCTCTATCCTATCCTATCCTCATTCCTATCCAATCCTCTATCCTATCCTATCCTCTGTCCTATCCACTATCGTATCCTGTCCTCTATCCTATCCAATCCTATATCCTATCCTCTATACACTCCAATCCTCTATCCTATCCTATCCTCTCTCCTATCCAATCCTATATCCTATCGTCTATACACTCCAATCCTCTATCCTATCCTGTCCTCTATCCTCTATCCTATCCTATCCTCTATCCTATCCTATCCTCCATCCTATTCTATATTCTATCCGATCCTATCCGATCCTCTATCTTATCCTATCCTCTATCCTATCCTATCCTCATTCCTATCCTATCCTCTATCCTATCCTATCCTCTGTCCTATCCACTATCGTATGCTATCCTCTATCCTATCCAATCCTATATCCTATCCTCTATACACTCCAATCCTCTATCCTATCCTATCCTCTCTCCTATCCACTATCGTATCCTATCCTCTATCCTATCCAATCCTATATCCTATCCTCTATACACTCCAATCCTCTATCCTATCCTGTCCTCTATCCTATCCTATCCTCTATCCTATCCTATCCTATCCTCTATAATATCCTATCCTCTATCCTATCCTATCCTCTATCCTATCCTATCCTCTATCCAATCCTATCCTCTATCCTATCCTATCCTCTCACCTATCCTATCCTCTATCCTATCCTATCCTCTATCCTATCCTATCCTCTGTCCTATCCTATCCTCTATAATATCCTATCCTCTATCCTATCCTATCCTCTATCCTATCCTATCCTCTATCCTATCCTCCCCTCTATCCTATCCTATCCTCCATCCTATCCTATCCTCTATCCTATCCTATCCTATCCTCTATCCTATCCTCTATCCTATCCTCTATCCTATCCTATCCTCTATCCTATCCTATTTTCTATCCTATCCTATCCTCCATCCTATCCAATCCTATATCCTATCCTATCCGCTATCCTATCCTATCCGCTATCCTATCCTATCCTCTATCCTATCCTATCCTCTATCCTATCCTATCCTCTATCCTATCCAATCCTCTATCCTATCCAATCCTCTATCCTATCCCCTATCCTATCCTCTATCCTATCCTCTATCCTATCCTCTATCCTATCCTATCCTCAATCCTATCCTATCCTCTATCCTATATTATCCACTATCCTATCCTCTATCCTATCCTATCCTCTATCCTATCCTATCCTCTGTCCTATCCTATCCTCTATAATATCCTATCCTCTTTCCTATCCTATCCTCTATAATATCCTATCCTCTATCCTATCCTATCCTCTATCCTATCCTATCCTCTATCCTATCCTCTCCTCTATCCTATCCTATCCTCCATCCTATCCTATCCTCTATCCTATCCTATCCTCTATCCTATCCTATCCTATCCTACCCTCTATCCTATCCTCTATCCTATCCTATCCTCTATCGTATCCTATTTTCTATCCTATCCTATCCTCCATCCTATCCAATCCTATATCCTATCCTATCCGCTATCCTATCCTAGCCTCTATCCTATCCTATCCTCTATCCTATCCTATCCTCTATCCTATCCAATCCTCTATCCTATCCCCTATCCTATCCTCTATCCTATCCTCTATCCTATCCTCTATCCTATCCTATCCTCAATCCTATCCTATCCTCAATCCTATCCTATCCTCTATCCTATATTATCCACTATCCTATCCTCTATCCTATCCTATCCTCAATCCTATCCTATCCTCTATCCTATATTATCCACTATCCTATCCTGTTCTCTAACCTATCGTATCAACTATTCTATCCATTCCCCTGTCCTATCCTCTATTCTATCCTCCACCCTATCCTCTATCCTATACTATCCTCATTCCTATCCTATCCTCTATCCTATCCTATCCTCTATCCTATCCTATCCTCTATCCTATCCTATCCTCTATCCTATCCTATCCTCTATCCTATACTATCATCTGTCCTATCCTATCCTCTATAATATCCTATCCTCTATACTATCCTATCCTCTATCCAATCCTATCCTCTATCCTATCATATCCTCTATCCTATCCTATCCTCTATCCTATCCTATCCTCTATCCTATCCTCTATCCTATCCTCTCCTCTATCCTATCCTATCCTCCATCCTATCCGATCATCTATCCTATCCTATCCTCTATCCTATCCTATCCTATCCTCTATCCTATCCTATCCTCATTCCTATCCTATCCTCTATCCTATCATATCCTCTATTATATCCCATTCTCTATCCTATCAACTATCGTATCCTATTCTCAATCCTATCCAATCCTATTTCCCTTCCTATATAAAATCAAATCCTCTATCCTATCCTGTCCTCTATCCTATCCTATCCTCTATCCTATCATATCCTCTATCCTATCCTATCCTCTATCCTATCCTATCCTCTATCCTATCCTCTATCCTATCCTCTCCTCTATCCTATCCTATCCTCCATCCTATCCGATCCTCTATCCTATCCTATCCTCTATCCTATCCTATCCTATCCTCTATCCTATCCTATCCTCATTCCTATCCTATCCTCTATCCTATCATATCCTCTATTATATCCCATTCTCTATCCTATCCTCTATCCTATCCTATCCACTATCCTATCCTATCCTATCCTCTATCCTATCCAATCTTCTATAATATCCTATCCTCTATCCTATCCTATCCTCTATCCTATCCTATCCTCTATCCTATCCTATCCACTATCCTATCCTATCCTATCCTCTATCCTATCCAATCTTCTATAATATCCTATCCTCTATCCTATCCTATCCTCTATCCTATCCTATCCTCCATCCTATCCTATACTCTATCCCATCCTATCCTCTATCCTATCCGCTATCCTATCCTATCCTCTATCCTATCCTACCCTCTATCCTATCCTATCCTCTATCCTATCATATCCTCTATCCTATCCTATCCTCTATCCTATCCTATCCTCTATCCTATCCTATCCTATCCTCTATCCTATCCTATCCTCTATCCTATCCTATCCTCTATCCTATCCTATCCTCTATCCTATCCTCTATCCTATCCTATCCTCTATCATATCCTATCCTCTATCCTATCCTCTATCCTATCCTATCCTCTATCATATCCTATCCTCTATCCTATCCTAACCTCTAACCTACCCTATCCTCTATCCTATCCTATCCTCCATCCTATTCTATATTCTATCCGATCCTATCCGATCCTCTATCTTATCCTATCCTCTATCCTATCCTATCCTCTATCCTATCCTATCCTCTGTCCTATCCACTATCGTATCCTATCCTCTTTCCTTTCCAATCCTATATCCTATCCTCTATACACTCCAATCCTCTATCCTATCCTATCCTCTCTCCTATCCACTATCGTATCCTATCCTCTATCCTATCCTATCCTCTATCCTATCCCATCCTCTATCCTATCCTATCCTCTATCCTATCCTATCCTCTATCCTATCCTATCCTCTATCCTATCCTATCCTATCCTCTATCCTATCCTATCCTCTATCGTCTTCTGTCCTCTATTCTATACAATCCCCTATCCTATCCTCTATCCAATCCTATCCTCTATCCTATCCTATCCTCTATCCTATCCTATCCTCTATCCTATCCTATCCTCTATCCTACCCTCTCCTCTATCCTATCCTATCCTCCATCCTATCCTATCCTCTATCCTATCCTATCGTCTATCCTATCCTATCCTCCATCCTATCCAATCCTATATCCTATCCTATCCGCTATCATATCCTATCCTCTATCCTATCCTATCCGCTATCCTATCCAATCCTCTATCCTATCCCCTATCCTATCCTCTACCCTATCCTCTATCCTATCCTCTATCCTATCCTATCCTCAATCCTATCCTATCCTCTATCCTATATTATCCACTATCCTATCCTGTTCTCTAACCTATCGTATCAACTATTCTATCCATTCCCCTATCCTATCCTCTATTCTATCCTCTACCCTATCCTCTATCCTATCCTATCCTCTATCCTTTCCAATTCTCTATCCTATCCTCTATCCTATCCTATCCACTATCCTATCCTATCCTATCCTCTATCCTATCCAATCTTCTATAATATCCTATCCTCTATCCTATCCTATCCTCTATCCTATCCTATCCTCTATCCTATCCTATCCACTATCCTATCCTATCCTATCCTCTATCCTATCCAATCTTCTATAATATCCTATCCTCTATCCTATCCTATCCTCTATCCTATCCTATCCTCCATCCTATCCTATACTCTATCCCATCCTATCCTCTATCCTATCCTATCCGCTATCCTATCCTATCCTCTATCCTATCCTACCCTCTATCCTATCCTATCCTCTATCCTATCATATCCTCTATCCTATCCTATCCTCTATCCTATCCCATCCTCTATCCTATCCTATCCTCTATCCTATCCTATCCTCTATCCTATCCTATCCTCTATCCTATCCTATCCTATCCTCTATCCTATCCTATCCTCTATCGTCTTCTGTCCTCTATTCTATACAATCCCCTATCCTATCCTCTATCGTCTCCTATCCTCTATCCTATAATATCATCTATCCTATCCTATCCTCTATCCTGTTCTATTCTCTATCCTATCCTCTATCCTATCCTATCCTCTATCGTCTCCTATCTTCTATCCTAACCAATCCCCATCCTATTCTCTATCCTATATTATCCGCTATCCTATCCTATTCTCTAACCTATCGTATCAACTATCCTATCCATTCCCCTATCCTATACTCTGTTCTATCTTCTATCCTATCCTCTATCCTAACCTATCCTCTATCCTTTCCCATTCTCTATCCTATCCTCTATCCAATCCTATCCTCTATCCTATCCTATCCTATCCTATATCCTATCCAATCTTCTATAATATCCTATCCTCTATCCTATCCTATCCTCTATCCTATCCTATCCTCAATCCTATCCTATCCTCTATCCTATCCTATCCTCTATCCTATCCTATCCACTATCCTATTCTATATTCTATCCGATCGTATCCGATCCTCTATCTTATCCTATCCTTTATCCTATCCTATCCTCATTCCTATCCTATCCTCCATCCTATCCTATACTCTATCCCATCCTATCCTCTATCCTATCCGCTATCCTATCCTATCCTCTATCCTATCCTACCCTCTATCCTATCCTATCCTCTATCCTATCATATCCTCTATCCTATCCTATCCTCTATCCTATCCTATCCTCTATCCTATCCTATCCTATCCTCTATCCTATCCTATCCTCTATCCTATCCTATCCTCTATCCTATCCTCTATCCTATCCTATCCTCTATCATATCCTATCCTCTATCCTATCCTCTATCCTATCCTATCCTCTATCATATCCTATCCTCTATCCTATCCTAACCTCTAACCTACCCTATCCTCTATCCTATCCTATCCTCCATCCTATTCTATATTCTATCCGATCCTATCCGATCCTCTATCTTATCCTATCCTCTATACTATCCTATCCTCTATCCTATCCTATCCTCTGTCCTATCCACTATCGTATCCTATCCTCTTTCCTTTCCAATCCTATATCCTATCCTCTATACACTCCAATCCTCTATCCTATCCTATCCTCTCTCCTATCCACTATCGTATCCTATCCTCTATCCTATCCTATCCTCTATCCTATCCCATCCTCTATCCTATCCTATCCTCTATCCTATCCTATCCTCTATCCTATCCTATCCTCTATCCTATCCTATCCTATCCTCTATCCTATCCTATCCTCTATCGTCTTCTGTCCTCTATTCTATACAATCCCCTATCCTATCCTCTATCCTACCCTCTCCTCTATCCTATCCTATCCTCCATCCTATCCTATCCTCTATCCTATCCTATCGTCTATCCTATCCTATCCTCCATCCTATCCAATCCTATATCCTATCCTATCCGCTATCATATCCTATCCTCTATCCTATCCTATCCGCTATCCTATCCAATCCTCTATCCTATCCCCTATCCTATCCTCTACCCTATCCTCTATCCTATCCTCTATCCTATCCTATCCTCAATCCTATCCTATCCTCTATCCTATATTATCCACTATCCTATCCTGTTCTCTAACCTATCGTATCAACTATTCTATCCATTCCCCTATCCTATCCTCTATTCTATCCTCTACCCTATCCTCTATCCTATCCTATCCTCTATCCTTTCCAATTCTCTATCCTATCCTCTATCCTATCCTATCCACTATCCTATCCTATCCTATCCTCTATCCTATCCAATCTTCTATAATATCCTATCCTCTATCCTATCCTATCCTCTATCCTATCCTATCCTCTATCCTATCCTATCCACTATCCTATCCTATCCTATCCTCTATCCTATCCAATCTTCTATAATATCCTATCCTCTATCCTATCCTATCCTCTATCCTATCCTATCCTCCATCCTATCCTATACTCTATCCCATCCTATCCTCTATCCTATCCTATCCGCTATCCTATCCTATCCTCTATCCTATCCTACCCTCTATCCTATCCTATCCTCTATCCTATCATATCCTCTATCCTATCCTATCCTCTATCCTATCCCATCCTCTATCCTATCCTATCCTCTATCCTATCCTATCCTCTATCCTATCCTATCCTCTATCCTATCCTATCCTATCCTCTATCCTATCCTATCCTCTATCGTCTTCTGTCCTCTATTCTATACAATCCCCTATCCTATCCTCTATCGTCTCCTATCCTCTATCCTATAATATCATCTATCCTATCCTATCCTCTATCCTGTTCTATTCTCTATCCTATCCTCTATCCTATCCTATCCTCTATCGTCTCCTATCTTCTATCCTAACCAATCCCCATCCTATTCTCTATCCTATATTATCCGCTATCCTATCCTATTCTCTAACCTATCGTATCAACTATCCTATCCATTCCCCTATCCTATACTCTGTTCTATCTTCTATCCTATCCTCTATCCTAACCTATCCTCTATCCTTTCCCATTCTCTATCCTATCCTCTATCCAATCCTATCCTCTATCCTATCCTATCCTATCCTATATCCTATCCAATCTTCTACAATATCCTATCCTCTATCCTATCCTATCCTCTATCCTATCCTCTATCCTATCCTATCCTCTATCCTATCCTCTATCCTATCCTCTATCCTATCCTATCCTCTATCATATCCTATCCTCTATCCTATCCTAACCTCTAACCTACCCTATCCTCTATCCTATCCTATCCTCTATCCTATCCTATCCTCCATCCTATTCTATATTCTATCCGATCCTATCCGATCCTCTATCTTATCCTATCCTCTATCCTATCCTATCCTCTATCCTATCCTATCCTCTGTCCTATCCTCTATCCTATCCTATCCTCTATCCTATCCTATCCTATCCTCTATCCTATCCTATCCTCTATCGTCTCCTGTCCTCTATCCTGTACAATCCCCTATCATATCCTCTATCGTCTCATATCCTCTATCGTCTCCTATCCTCTATCCTATCCTATCCTCTATCCTATCCTATCCTCTATCCTATCCTCTATCCTATCCTATCCTCTATCATATCCTATCCTCTATCCTATCCTATCCTCCATCCTATTCTATATTCTATCCGATCCTATCCTATCCTCTATCGTCTCCTGTCCTCTATCCTGTACAATCCCCTATCATATCCTCTATCGTCTCATATCCTCTATCGTCTCCTATCCTCTATCCTATCCTATCCTCTATCCTATCCTATCCTCTATCCTATCCTCTATCCTATCCTATCCTCTATCATATCCTATCCTCTATCCTATCCTATCCTCCATCCTATTCTATATTCTATCCGATCCTATCCGATCCTCTATCTTATCCTATCCTCTATCCTATCCTATCCTCTATCCTATCCCATCCTCTATCCTATCCTATCCTCTATCGTCTTCTGTCCTCTATTCTATACAATCCCCTATCCTATCCTCTATCGTCTCCTATCCTCTATCCTATAATATCATCCATCCTATCCTATCCTCTATCCTGTTCTATTCTCTATCCTATCCTCTATCCTATCCTATCCTCTATCCTATCCTCTATCCTATCCTATCCTCTATCCTATCCTATCCTCTATCCTATCCTCTATCCTATCCTATCCTCTATCATATCCTATCCTCTATCCTATCCTAACCTCTAACCTACCCTATCCTCTATCCTATCCTATCCTCTATCCTATCCTATCCTCCATCCTATTCTATATTCTATCCGATCCTATCCGATCCTCTATCTTATCCTATCCTCTATCCTATCCTATCCTCTATCCTATCCTATCCTCGGTCCTATCCTCTATCCTATCCTATCCTCTATCCTATCCTATCCTATCCTCTATCCTATCCTATCCTCTATCGTCTCCTGTCCTCTATCCTGTACAATCCCCTATCATATCCTCTATCGTCTCATATCCTCTATCGTCTCCTATCCTCTATCCTATCCTATCCTCTATCCTATCCTCTATCCTATCCTATCCTCTATCCTATCCTCTATCCTATCCTATCCTCTATCATATCCTATCCTCTATCCTATCCTAACCTCTAACCTACCCTATCCTCTATCCTATCCTATCCTCTATCCTATCCTATCCTCCATCCTATTCTATATTCTATCCGATCCTATCCGATCCTCTATCTTATCCTATCCTCTATCCTATCCTATCCTCTGTCCTATCCACTATCGTATCCTATCCTCTATCCTATCCAATCCTATATCCTATCCTCTATACACTCCAATCCTCTATCCTATCCTATCCTCTCTCCTATCCACTATCGTATCCTATCCTCTATCCTATCCTATCCTCTATCCTATCCCATCCTCTATCCTATCCTATCCTCTATCGTCTTCTGTCCTCTATTCTATACAATCCCCTATCCTATCCTCTATCGTCTCCTATCCTCTATCCAATAATATCATCCATCCTATCCTATCCTCTATCCTAGCCTATCCTCTATCCTATCCAATCCTATATCCTATCCAATCCGCTATCCTATCCTATCCTCTATCCTATCCTATCCACTATCCTATCCTATTCTCTAACCTATCGTATCAACTATCCTATCCATTCCCCTATCCTATCCTCTATCCTATCCTATCCTCAATCCTATCCTATCCTCTATCCTATCCTATCCTCTATCCTATCCTCTATCCTATCCTATCCTCTATCCTATCCTATCCTCTATCCTATCCTATCCTCTATCCTATCCTATCCTCCATCCTATCCTATCCTTTATCCCATCCTATCCTCTATCCTAGCCTATCCTCTATCCTATCCTATCCTCCGTCCTATCCTATCCTCTATAATATCCTATCCTCTATCCTATCCTATCCTCTATCCTATCCTATCCTCTATCCAATCCTATCATCTATTCTATCCTATCCTCTATCCTATCCTATCCTCTATCCTAACCTATCCTCTATCCTACCCTATCCTCTATCCTATCCTATCCTCTATCCTATCCTATCCTCTGTCCTATCCTATCCTCTATAATATCCTATCCTCTATCCTATCCTATCCTCTATCCTGTTCTATTCTCTATCCTATCCTCTATCCTATCCTATCCTCTATCGTCTCCTATCTTCTATCCTAACCAATCCCCATCCTATTCTCTATCCTATATTATCCGCTATCCTATCCTATTCTCTAACCTATCGTATCAACTATCCTATCCATTCCCCTATCCTATCCTCTGTTCTATCTTCTATCCTATCCTCTATCCTAGCCTATCCTCTATCCTATCCAATCCTATATCCTATCCCATCCGCTATCCTATCCTATCCTCTATCCTATCCTATCCTCTGTCCTATCCTATCCTCTATAATATCCTATCCTCTATCCTATCCTATCCTCTATCCTATCCTATCCTCTATCCTATCCTCTCCTCTATCCTATCCTATCCTCCATCCTATCCTATCCTCTATCCTATCCTATCCTCTATCCTATCCTATCCTGTCCTCTATCCTATCATATCCTATCCTCTATCCTATCCTATCCGCTATCCTATCCAATCCTCTATCCTATCCCCTATCCTATCCTCTACCCTATCCTCTATCCTATCCTCTATCCTATCCTATCCTCAATCCTATCCTATCCTCTATCCTATATTATCCACTATCCTATCCTGTTCTCTAACCTATCGTATCAACTATTCTATCCATTCCCCTATCCTATCCTCTATTCTATCCTCTACCCTATCCTCTATCCTATCCTATCCTCTATCCTTTCCAATTCTCTATCCTATCCTCTATCCTATCCTATCCACTATCCTATCCTATCCTATCCTCTATCCTATCCAATCTTCTATAATATCCTATCCTCTATCCTATCCTATCCTCTATCCTATCCTATCCTCTATCCTATCCTATCCACTATCCTATCCTATCCTATCCTCTATCCTATCCAATCTTCTATAATATCCTATCCTCTATCCTATCCTATCCTCTATCCTATCCTATCCTCCATCCTATCCTATACTCTATCCCATCCTATCCTCTATCCTATCCTATCCGCTATCCTATCCTATCCTCTATCCTATCCTACCCTCTATCCTATCCTATCCTCTATCCTATCATATCCTCTATCCTATCCTATCCTCTATCCTATCCCATCCTCTATCCTATCCTATCCTCTATCCTATCCTATCCTCTATCCTATCCTATCCTCTATCCTATCCTATCCTATCCTCTATCCTATCCTATCCTCTATCGTCTTCTGTCCTCTATTCTATACAATCCCCTATCCTATCCTCTATCGTCTCCTATCCTCTATCCTATAATATCATCTATCCTATCCTATCCTCTATCCTGTTCTATTCTCTATCCTATCCTCTATCCTATCCTATCCTCTATCGTCTCCTATCTTCTATCCTAACCAATCCCCATCCTATTCTCTATCCTATATTATCCGCTATCCTATCCTATTCTCTAACCTATCGTATCAACTATCCTATCCATTCCCCTATCCTATACTCTGTTCTATCTTCTATCCTATCCTCTATCCTAACCTATCCTCTATCCTTTCCCATTCTCTATCCTATCCTCTATCCAATCCTATCCTCTATCCTATCCTATCCTATCCTATATCCTATCCAATCTTCTATAATATCCTATCCTCTATCCTATCCTATCCTCTATCCTATCCTATCCTCAATCCTATCCTATCCTCTATCCTATCCTATCCTCTATCCTATCCTATCCACTATCCTATTCTATATTCTATCCGATCGTATCCGATCCTCTATCTTATCCTATCCTTTATCCTATCCTATCCTCATTCCTATCCTATCCTCCATCCTATCCTATACTCTATCCCATCCTATCCTCTATCCTATCCGCTATCCTATCCTATCCTCTATCCTATCCTACCCTCTATCCTATCCTATCCTCTATCCTATCATATCCTCTATCCTATCCTATCCTCTATCCTATCCTATCCTCTATCCTATCCTATCCTATCCTCTATCCTATCCTATCCTCTATCCTATCCTATCCTCTATCCTATCCTCTATCCTATCCTATCCTCTATCATATCCTATCCTCTATCCTATCCTCTATCCTATCCTATCCTCTATCATATCCTATCCTCTATCCTATCCTAACCTCTAACCTACCCTATCCTCTATCCTATCCTATCCTCCATCCTATTCTATATTCTATCCGATCCTATCCGATCCTCTATCTTATCCTATCCTCTATACTATCCTATCCTCTATCCTATCCTATCCTCTGTCCTATCCACTATCGTATCCTATCCTCTTTCCTTTCCAATCCTATATCCTATCCTCTATACACTCCAATCCTCTATCCTATCCTATCCTCTCTCCTATCCACTATCGTATCCTATCCTCTATCCTATCCTATCCTCTATCCTATCCCATCCTCTATCCTATCCTATCCTCTATCCTATCCTATCCTCTATCCTATCCTATCCTCTATCCTATCCTATCCTATCCTCTATCCTATCCTATCCTCTATCGTCTTCTGTCCTCTATTCTATACAATCCCCTATCCTATCCTCTATCCTACCCTCTCCTCTATCCTATCCTATCCTCCATCCTATCCTATCCTCTATCCTATCCTATCGTCTATCCTATCCTATCCTCCATCCTATCCAATCCTATATCCTATCCTATCCGCTATCATATCCTATCCTCTATCCTATCCTATCCGCTATCCTATCCAATCCTCTATCCTATCCCCTATCCTATCCTCTACCCTATCCTCTATCCTATCCTCTATCCTATCCTATCCTCAATCCTATCCTATCCTCTATCCTATATTATCCACTATCCTATCCTGTTCTCTAACCTATCGTATCAACTATTCTATCCATTCCCCTATCCTATCCTCTATTCTATCCTCTACCCTATCCTCTATCCTATCCTATCCTCTATCCTTTCCAATTCTCTATCCTATCCTCTATCCTATCCTATCCACTATCCTATCCTATCCTATCCTCTATCCTATCCAATCTTCTATAATATCCTATCCTCTATCCTATCCTATCCTCTATCCTATCCTATCCTCTATCCTATCCTATCCACTATCCTATCCTATCCTATCCTCTATCCTATCCAATCTTCTATAATATCCTATCCTCTATCCTATCCTATCCTCTATCCTATCCTATCCTCCATCCTATCCTATACTCTATCCCATCCTATCCTCTATCCTATCCTATCCGCTATCCTATCCTATCCTCTATCCTATCCTACCCTCTATCCTATCCTATCCTCTATCCTATCATATCCTCTATCCTATCCTATCCTCTATCCTATCCCATCCTCTATCCTATCCTATCCTCTATCCTATCCTATCCTCTATCCTATCCTATCCTCTATCCTATCCTATCCTATCCTCTATCCTATCCTATCCTCTATCGTCTTCTGTCCTCTATTCTATACAATCCCCTATCCTATCCTCTATCGTCTCCTATCCTCTATCCTATAATATCATCTATCCTATCCTATCCTCTATCCTGTTCTATTCTCTATCCTATCCTCTATCCTATCCTATCCTCTATCGTCTCCTATCTTCTATCCTAACCAATCCCCATCCTATTCTCTATCCTATATTATCCGCTATCCTATCCTATTCTCTAACCTATCGTATCAACTATCCTATCCATTCCCCTATCCTATACTCTGTTCTATCTTCTATCCTATCCTCTATCCTAACCTATCCTCTATCCTTTCCCATTCTCTATCCTATCCTCTATCCAATCCTATCCTCTATCCTATCCTATCCTATCCTATATCCTATCCAATCTTCTACAATATCCTATCCTCTATCCTATCCTATCATCTATCCTATCCTCTATCCTATCCTATCCTCTATCCTATCCTCTATCCTATCCTCTATCCTATCCTATCCTCTATCATATCCTATCCTCTATCCTATCCTAACCTCTAACCTACCCTATCCTCTATCCTATCCTATCCTCTATCCTATCCTATCCTCCATCCTATTCTATATTCTATCCGATCCTATCCGATCCTCTATCTTATCCTATCCTCTATCCTATCCTATCCTCTATCCTATCCTATCCTCTGTCCTATCCTCTATCCTATCCTATCCTCTATCCTATCCTATCCTATCCTCTATCCTATCCTATCCTCTATCGTCTCCTGTCCTCTATCCTGTACAATCCCCTATCATATCCTCTATCGTCTCATATCCTCTATCGTCTCCTATCCTCTATCCTATCCTATCCTCTATCCTATCCTATCCTCTATCCTATCCTCTATCCTATCCTATCCTCTATCATATCCTATCCTCTATCCTATCCTATCCTCCATCCTATTCTATATTCTATCCGATCCTATCCTATCCTCTATCGTCTCCTGTCCTCTATCCTGTACAATCCCCTATCATATCCTCTATCGTCTCATATCCTCTATCGTCTCCTATCCTCTATCCTATCCTATCCTCTATCCTATCCTATCCTCTATCCTATCCTCTATCCTATCCTATCCTCTATCATATCCTATCCTCTATCCTATCCTATCCTCCATCCTATTCTATATTCTATCCGATCCTATCCGATCCTCTATCTTATCCTATCCTCTATCCTATCCTATCCTCTATCCTATCCCATCCTCTATCCTATCCTATCCTCTATCGTCTTCTGTCCTCTATTCTATACAATCCCCTATCCTATCCTCTATCGTCTCCTATCCTCTATCCTATAATATCATCCATCCTATCCTATCCTCTATCCTGTTCTATTCTCTATCCTATCCTCTATCCTATCCTATCCTCTATCCTATCCTCTATCCTATCCTATCCTCTATCCTATCCTATCCTCTATCCTATCCTCTATCCTATCCTATCCTCTATCATATCCTATCCTCTATCCTATCCTAACCTCTAACCTACCCTATCCTCTATCCTATCCTATCCTCTATCCTATCCTATCCTCCATCCTATTCTATATTCTATCCGATCCTATCCGATCCTCTATCTTATCCTATCCTCTATCCTATCCTATCCTCTATCCTATCCTATCCTCGGTCCTATCCTCTATCCTATCCTATCCTCTATCCTATCCTATCCTATCCTCTATCCTATCCTATCCTCTATCGTCTCCTGTCCTCTATCCTGTACAATCCCCTATCATATCCTCTATCGTCTCATATCCTCTATCGTCTCCTATCCTCTATCCTATCCTATCCTCTATCCTATCCTCTATCCTATCCTATCCTCTATCCTATCCTCTATCCTATCCTATCCTCTATCATATCCTATCCTCTATCCTATCCTAACCTCTAACCTACCCTATCCTCTATCCTATCCTATCCTCTATCCTATCCTATCCTCCATCCTATTCTATATTCTATCCGATCCTATCCGATCCTCTATCTTATCCTATCCTCTATCCTATCCTATCCTCTGTCCTATCCACTATCGTATCCTATCCTCTATCCTATCCAATCCTATATCCTATCCTCTATACACTCCAATCCTCTATCCTATCCTATCCTCTCTCCTATCCACTATCGTATCCTATCCTCTATCCTATCCTATCCTCTATCCTATCCCATCCTCTATCCTATCCTATCCTCTATCGTCTTCTGTCCTCTATTCTATACAATCCCCTATCCTATCCTCTATCGTCTCCTATCCTCTATCCTATAATATCATCCATCCTATCCTATCCTCTATCCTAGCCTATCCTCTATCCTATCCAATCCTATATCCTATCCAATCCGCTATCCTATCCTATCCTCTATCCTATCCTATCCACTATCCTATCCTATTCTCTAACCTATCGTATCAACTATCCTATCCATTCCCCTATCCTATCCTCTATCCTATCCTATCCTCAATCCTATCCTATCCTCTATCCTATCCTATCCTCTATCCTATCCTCTATCCTATCCTATCCTCTATCCTATCCTATCCTCTATCCTATCCTATCCTCTATCCTATCCTATCCTCCATCCTATCCTATCCTTTATCCCATCCTATCCTCTATCCTAGCCTATCCTCTATCCTATCCTATCCTCCGTCCTATCCTATCCTCTATAATATCCTATCCTCTATCCTATCCTATCCTCTATCCTATCCTATCCTCTATCCAATCCTATCATCTATTCTATCCTATCCTCTATCCTATCCTATCCTCTATCCTAACCTATCCTCTATCCTACCCTATCCTCTATCCTATCCTATCCTCTATCCTATCCTATCCTCTGTCCTATCCTATCCTCTATAATATCCTATCCTCTATCCTATCCTATCCTCTATCCTGTTCTATTCTCTATCCTATCCTCTATCCTATCCTATCCTCTATCGTCTCCTATCTTCTATCCTAACCAATCCCCATCCTATTCTCTATCCTATATTATCCGCTATCCTATCCTATTCTCTAACCTATCGTATCAACTATCCTATCCATTCCCCTATCCTATCCTCTGTTCTATCTTCTATCCTATCCTCTATCCTAGCCTATCCTCTATCCTATCCAATCCTATATCCTATCCCATCCGCTATCCTATCCTATCCTCTATCCTATCCTATCCTCTGTCCTATCCTATCCTCTATAATATCCTATCCTCTATCCTATCCTATCCTCTATCCTATCCTATCCTCTATCCTATCCTCTCCTCTATCCTATCCTATCCTCCATCCTATCCTATCCTCTATCCTATCCTATCCTCTATCCTATCCTATCCTGTCCTCTATCCTATCCTATCCTGTCCTCTATCCTATCCTATCCTCTATCCTATCCTATCCTCTATCCTATCCTATCCTCTATCCTATCCTATCCTCTATCCTATACTATACTCCATCCTATACAATCCTATATCCTACCCTATCCGCCATCCTATCCTATCCTCTATCCTATCCTATCCTCTATCCTATCCAATCCTCTATCCTATAATATCATCTATCCTATCCTCTATCCTATCCTCTATCCTATCCTCTATCCTATCCTATCCTCAATCCTATCCTATCCTCTATCCTATCCTATCCTCTATCCTATCCTATCCACTATCCTATTCTATATTCTATCCGATCGTATCCGATCCTCTATCTTATCCTATCCTCTATCCTATCCTATCCTCATTCCTATCCTATCCTCTATCATATCCTATCCTCTATCCTATTCTATACTCTACCCTGTCGTATCCACTATCCTATCCTATCCACTATCCTATCCTACCCTCTATCCTATCCTATCCTCTATCCTATCATATCCTCTATCCTATCCTATCCTCTATCCTATCCTATCCTCTGTCCTATCCACTATCGTATCCTATCCTCTATCCTATCCAATCCTATATTCTATCCTCTATACACTCCAATCCTCTATCCTATCCTATCCTCTCTCCTATCCACTATCGTATCCTATCCTCTATCCTATCCTATCCTCTATCCTATCCCATCCTCTATCCTATCCTATCCTCTATCCTATCCTATCCTCTATCCTATCCTATCCTCTATCCTATCCTATCCTCTATCCTATCCTACCCTCTATCCTATCCTATCCTCTGTCCTATCCACTATCGTATCCTATCCTCTATCCTATCCAATCCTATATTCTATCCTCTATACACTCCAATCCTCTATCCTATCCTATCCTCTCTCCTATCCACTATCGTATCCTATCCTCTATCCTATCCTATCCTCTATCCTATCCCATCCTCTATCCTATCCTATCCTCTATCCTATCCTATCCTCTATCCTATCCTATCCTCTATCGTCTTCTGTCCTCTATTCTATACAATCCCCTATCCTATCCTCTATCGTCTCCTATCCTCTATCCTATAATATCATCTATCCTATCCTATCCTCTATCCTGTTCTATTCTCTATCCTATCCTCTATCCTATCCTATCCTCTATCGTCTCCTATCTTCTATCCTAACCAATCCCCATCCTATTCTCTATACTATATTATCCGCTATCCTATCCTATTCTCTAACCTATCGTATCAACTATCCTATCCATTCCCCTATCCTATGCTCTGTTCTATCTTCTATCCTATCCTCTATCCTAGCCTATCCTCTATCCTATCCAATCCTATATCCTATCCCATCCGCTATCCTATCCTATCCTCTATCCTATCCTATCCACTATCCTATCCTATTCTCTAACCTATCGTATCAACTATCCTATCCATTCCCCTATCCTATCCTCTATCCTATCCTATCCTCAATCCTATCCTATCCTCTATCCTATCCTCTATCCTATCCTCTATCCTATCCTCTATCCTATCCTATCCTCTATCCTATCCTATCCTCTATCCTATCCTATCCTCTATCCTATCCTATCCTCTATCCTATCCTATCCTCTATCCTATCCTATCCTATCCTCTATCCTATCCTATCCTCTATCCAATCCTATCATCTATTCTATCCTATCCTCTATCCTATCCTATCCTCTATCCTAACCTATCCTCTATCCTATCCTATCCTCTATCCTATCCTATCCTCTATAATATCCTATCCTCTGTCCTATCCTATCCTCTATAATATCCTATCCTCTATCCTAACCTATCCTCTATCCTATCCTATCCTCTATCCTATCCTCTTCTCTATCCTATCCTATCCTCCATCCTATCCTATCCTCTATCCTATCCTATCCTCTATCCTATCCTATCCTATCCTCTATCCTATCCTATCCTCTATCCTATCCAATCCTCTATCCTATCCTATACTCCAGCCTATCCAATCCTATATCCTATCCTATCCTCTATCCTATCCTATCCTCTATCCTATACATTCCTCTATTTCATCCTATCCTCTATCCTCGCCTATCCTCTATCCTATCCTATCCTCCGTCCTATCCTATCCTCTATAATATCCTATCCTCTATCCTAGCCTATCCTCTATCCTATCCAATCCTATATCCTATCCCATCCGCTATCCTATCCTATCCTCTATCCTATCCTATCCACTATCCTATCCTATTCTCTAACCTATCGTATCAACTATCCTATCCATTCCCCTATCCTATCCTCTATCCTATCCTATCCTCAATCCTATCCTATCCTCTATCCTATCCTCTATCCTATCCTCTATCCTATCCTCTATCCTATCCTATCCTCTATCCTATCCTATCCTCTATCCTATCCTATCCTCTATCCTATCCTATCCTCTATCCTATCCTATCCTCTATCCTATCCTATCCTATCCTCTATCCTATCCTATCCTCTATCCAATCCTATCATCTATTCTATCCTATCCTCTATCCTATCCTATCCTCTATCCTAACCTATCCTCTATCCTATCCTATCCTCTATCCTATCCTATCCTCTATAATATCCTATCCTCTGTCCTATCCTATCCTCTATAATATCCTATCCTCTATCCTACCCTATCCTCTATCCTATCCTATCCTCTATCCTATCCTCTTCTCTATCCTATCCTATCCTCCATCCTATCCTATCCTCTATCCTATCCTATCCTCTATCCTATCCTATCCTATCCTCTATCCTATCCTATCCTCTATCCTATCCAATCCTCTATCCTATCCTATACTCCAGCCTATCCAATCCTATATCCTATCCTATCCTCTATCCTATCCTATCCTCTATCCTATACATTCCTCTATTTCATCCTATCCTCTATCCTCGCCTATCCTCTATCCTATCCTATCCTCCGTCCTATCCTATCCTCTATAATATCCTATCCTCTATCCTATCCTATCCTCTATCCTATCCTATCCTCTATCCTATCCTATCCTCTATCCTATCCTATCCTCTATCCTATCCTATCCTCTATCCTATCCTATCCTCTATCCTATCCTATCCTCTATCCTATCCTATCCTATCCTCTATCCTATCCTATCCTATCCTCTATCCTATCCTATCATCTATCGTCTCCTGTCCTCTATCCTGTACAATCCCCTATCATATCCTCTATCGTCTCCTATCCTCTATCCTATCCTATCCTCTATCCTATCCTCTATCCTATCCTATCCTCTATCCTATCCTATCCTCTATCCTATCCTATCCTCTTTCCTACCCTATCCTCTATCCTATCCTATCCTCTATCCTATCCTATCCTCCATCCTATTCTATATTCTATCCGATCCTATCCGATCCTCTATCTTATCCTATCCTGTATCCTATCCTATCCTCATTCCTATCCTATCCTCTATCCTATCCTATCCTCTGTCCTATCCACTATCGTATCCTATCCTCTATCCTATCCATTCCTATATCCTATCCTCTATACACTCCAATCCTCTATCCTATCCTATCCTCTCTCCTATCCACTATCGTATCCTATCCTCTATCCTATCCAATCCTATATCCTATCCTCTATACACTCCAATCCTCTATCCTATCCTGTCTTCTATCCTATCCTATCCTCTATCCTATCCTATCCTATCCTCTATAATATCCTATCCTCTATCCTATCCTATCCTCTACCTATCCTATCCTCTATCCAATCCTATCCTCTATCCTATCCTATCCTCTAACCTATCCTATCCTCTATCCTATCCTATCCTCTATCCTATCCTATCCTCTGTCCTATCCTATCCTCTATAATATCCTATCCTCTATCCTATCCTATCCTCTATCCTATCCTATCCTCTATCCTATCCTCTCCTCTATCCTATCCTATCCTCCATCCTATCCTATCCTCTATCCTATCCTATCCTCTATCCTATCCTATCCTATCCTCTATCCTATCCTCTATCCTATCCTATCTTCTATCCTATCCTATTTTCTATCCTATCCTATCCTCCATCCTATCCAATCCTATATCCAATCCTATCCGCTATCCTATCCTATCCTCTATCCTATCCTATCCTCTGTCCTATCCCCTATCGTATCCTATCCTCTATCCTATCCAATCCTATATCCTATCCTCTATACACTCCAATCCTCTATCCTATCCAATCCTATATCCTATCCTCTATACACTCCAATCCTCTATCCTATCCTATCCTCTCTCCTATCCACTATCGTATCCTCCCCTCTATCCTATCCAATCCTCTATCCTATCCCCTATCCTATCCTCTATCCTATCCTCTATCCTATCCTCTATCCTATCCTATCCTCAATCCTATCCTATCCTCTATCCTATATTATCCACTATCCTATCCTCTATCCTATCCTATCCTCAATCCTATCCTATCCTCTATCCTATATTATCCACTATCCTATCCTGTTCTCTAACCTATCGTATCAACTATTCTATCCATTCCCCTATCCTATCCTCTATTCTATCCTCCACCCTATCCTCTATCCTATCCTATCCTCTATCCTATCCTATACTCTATCCTATCCTATCCTCTATCCTATCCTATCCTCTATCCTATCCTCTCCTCTATCCTATCCTATCCTCCATCCTATCCTATCCTCTATCCTATCCTATCCTCTATCCTATCCTATCCTCCATCCTATCCAATCCTATATCCTATCCTATCCGCTATCCTAACCTATCCTCTATCCTATCCTATCCACTATCCTATTCTATCCCATCCTCTATCCTATCCAATCTTCTATAATATCCTATCCTCTATCCTATCCTATCCTCTATCCTACCCTATCCTCTATCCTATCCAATCCTCTATTCTATCCCCTATCCTATCCTCTATCCTATCCTCTATCCTATCCTCTATCCTATCCTATCCTCAATCCTATCATATCCTCTATCCTATATTATCCACTATCCTATCCTGTTCTCTCACCTATCGTATCAACTATTCTATCCATTCCCCTATCTTATCCTCTATTCTATCCTCTACCCTATCCTCTATCCTATCCTATCCTCTATCCTTTCCAATTCTCTATCCTATCCTCTATCCTATCCTATCCACTATCCTATCCTATCCTATCCTCTATCCTATCCAATCTTCTATAATATCCTATCCTCTATCCTATCCTATCCTCTATCCTATCCTATCCTCTATCCTATCCTATCCACTATCGTATCCTATCCTATCCTCTATCCTATCCAATCTTCTATAATATCCTATCCTCTATCCTATCCTATCCTCTATCCTATCCTGTCCTCTATCCTATCCTATCCTCTATCCTATCCTATCCTCTATCCTATCCTATCCTCTATCCTAGCCTATCCTCTATCCTATCCTATCCTCATTCCTATCCTATCCTCTATCCTATCCTATCCTCTGTCCTATCCACTATCGTATCCTATCCTCTATCCTATCCAATCCTATATCCTATCCTCTATACACTCCAATCCTCTATCCTATCCAATCCACTATCCTATCCTATCCTATCCTCTATCCTATCCAATCTTCTATGATATCCTATCCTCTATCCTATCCTATCCTCTATCCTAGCCTATCCTCTATCCTATCCTATCCTCATTCCTATCCTATCCTCTATCCTATCCTATCCTCTGTCCTATCCACTATCGTATCCTATCCTCTATCCTATCCAATCCTATATCCTATCCTCTATACACTCCAATCCTCTATCCTATCCAATCCTATATCCTATCCTCTATACACTCCATTCCTCTATCCTATCCTATCCTCTCTCCTATCCACTATCGTATCCTCTCCTCTATCCTATCCAATCCTTTATCCTATCCTCTATACACTCCAATCCTCTATCCTATCCTGTCCTCTATCCTATCCTATCCTCTATCCTATCCTATCCTATCCTCTACAATACCCTATCCTCTATCCTATCCTATCCTCTATCCTATCCTATCCTCTATCCAATCCTATCCTCTATCCTATCCTATCCTCTAACCTATCCTATCATCTATCCTATCCTATCCTCTATCCTATCCTATCCTCTGTCCTATCCTATCCTCTATAATATCCTATCCTCTATCCTATCCTATACTCTATCCTATCCTATCCTCTATCCTATCCTCTCCTCTATCCTATCCTATCCTCATTCCTATCCTATCCTCTATCCTATCCTATCCTCTGTCCTATCCACTATCGTATCCTATCCTCTATCCTATCCAATCCTATATCCTATCCTCTATACACTAAAATCCTCTATCCTATCCAATCCTATATACTATCCTCTATACACTCTAATCCTCTATCCTATCCTATCCTCTCTCCTATCCACTATCGTATCCTATCCTCTATCCTATCCAATCCTATATCCTATCCTCTATACACTCCAATCCTCTATCCTATCCTGTCTTCTATCCTATCCTATCCTCTATCCTATCCTATCCTATCCTCTATAATATCCTATCCTCTATCCTATCCTATCCTCTACCTATCCTATCCTCTATCCAATCCTATCCTCTATCCTATCCTATCCTCTAACCTATCCTATCCTCTATCCTATCCTATCCTCTATCCTATCCTATCCTCTGTCCTATCCTATCCTCTATAATATCCTATCCTCTATCCTATCCTATCCTCTATCCTATCCTATCCTCTATCCTATCCTCTCCTCTATCCTATCCTATCCTCCATCCTATCCTATCCTCTATCCTATCCTATCCTCTATCCTATCCTATCCTATCCTCTATCCTATCCTCTATCCTATCCTATCTTCTATCCTATCCAATCCTATATCCTATCCTCTATACACTCCAATCCTCTATCCTATCCTATCCTCTCTCCTATCCACTATCGTATCCTCTCCTCTATCCTATCCAATCCTTTATCCTATCCTCTATACACTCCAATCCTCTATCCTATCCTGTCCTCTATCCTATCCTATCCTCTATCCTATCCTATCCTATCCTCTACAATACCCTATCCTCTATCCTATCCTATCCTCTATCCTATCCTATCCTCTATCCAATCCTATCCTCTATCCTATCCTATCCTCTAACCTATCCTATCATCTATCCTATCCTATCCTCTATCCTATCCTATCCTCTGTCCTATCCTATCCTCTATAATATCCTATCCTCTATTCTATCCTATCCTCTATCCTATCCTATCCTCTATCCTATCCTCTCCTCTATCCTATCCTATCCTCCATCCTATCCTATCCTCTATCCTATCCTATCCTATCCTCTATCCTATCCTCTATCCTATCCTATCCTCTATCCTATCCTATTTTCTATCCTATCCTCCATCCTATCCAATCCTATATCCAATCCTATCCGCTATCCTATCCTATCCTCTATCCTATCCTATCCTCTATCCTATCCTATCCTCTATCCTATCCTATCCTATCCTCTATCCTATCCAATCCTCTATCCTATCCAATCCTCTATCCTATCCCCTAACCTATCCTCTATCCTATCCTCTATCCTATCCTCTATCCTATCCTATCCTCTATCCTATATTATCCACTATCCTATCCTGTTCTCTAACCTATCGTATCAACTATTCTATCCATTCCCCTATCCTATCCTCTATTCTATCCTCCACCATATCCTCTATCCTATCCTATCCTCTATCCTTTCCCATTCTCTATCCTATCCTCTATCCTCTCCTATCCACTATCCTATCCTATCCTATCCTCTATCCTATCCAATCTTCTATAATATCCTATCCTCTATCCTATCCTATCCTCTATCCTATCCTATACTCTATCCTATCCTATCCTCTATCCTATCCTATCCTCTATCCTATCCTCTCCTCTATCCTATCCTATCCTCCATCCTATCCTATCCTCTATCCTATCCTATCCTCTATCCTATCCTATCCTCCATCCTATCCAATCCTATATCCTATCCTATCCGCTATCCTATCCTATCCTCTATCCTATCCTATCCTCTATCCTATCCTATCCTCTATCCTATCCTATCCTCTATCCTATCCTATCCTCTATCCTATCCAATCCTCTATCCTATCCTATCCTCTATCCTATCCTATCCTCTATCCTATCCTATCCTCTATCCTATCCTATCCTCTATCCTAGCCTATCCTCTATCCTATCCTATCCTCATTCCTATCCTATCCTCTATCCTATCCTATCCTCTGTCCTATCCACTATCGTATCCTCTCCTCTATCCTATCCAATCCTATATCCTATCCTCTATACACTCCAATCCTCTATCCTATCCTATCCTCTATCCAATCCTATCGTCTATCCTATCCTATCCTCTATCCTATCCTATCCTCTATCCTATCCTATCCTCTATCCTACCCTCTCCTCTATCCTATCCTATCCTCCATCCTATCCTATCCTCTATCCTCTCCTATCCTCTATCCTTTCCAATTCTCTATCCTATCCTCTATCCTATCCTATCCACTATCCTATCATATCCTATCCTATCCTCTATCCTATCCAATCTTCTATAATATCCTATCCTCTATCCTATCCTATCCTCTATCCTATCCTATCCTCTATCCTATCCTATCCACTATCCTATCCTATCCTATCCTCTATCCTATCCAATCTTCTATAATATCCTATCCTCTATCCTATCCTATCCTCTATCCTATCCTCTATCCTATCCTCTATCCTATCCTATCCTCAATCCTATCATATCCTCTATCCTATATTATCCACTATCCTATCCTGTTCTCTCACCTATCGTATCAACTATTCTATCCATTCCCCTATCCTATCCTCTATTCTATCCTCTACCCTATCCTCTATCCTATCCTATCCTCTATCCTTTCCAATTCTCTATCCTATCCTCTATCCTATCCTATCCACTATCCTATCCTATCCTATCCTATCCTCTATCCTATCCAATCTTCTATAATATCCTATCCTCTATCCTATCCTATCCTCTATCCTATCCTATCCTCTATCCTATCCTATCCACTATCCTATCCTATCCTATCCTCTATCCTATCCAATCTTCTATAATATCCTATCCTCTATCCTATCCTATCCTCTATCCTATCCTATCCTCTATCCTATCCTATCCTCTATCCTATCCTATCCTCTATCCTATCCTATCCTCTATCCTATCCTATCCTCTATCCTATCCTATCCTCTATCCTAGCCTATCCTCTATCCTATCCTATCCTCATTCCTATCCTATCCTCTATCCTATCCTATCCTCTATCCTATCCTATCCTCTGTCCTATCCACTATCGTATCCTATCCTCTATCCTATCCAATCCTATATCCTATCCTCTATACACTCCAATCCACTATCCTATCCAATCCTATATCCTATCCTCTATACACTCCAATCCTCTATCCTATCCTATCCTCTCTCCTATCCACTACCGTATCCTCTCCTCTATCCTATCCAATCCTATATCCTATCCTCTATACACTCCAATCCTCTATCCTATCCTGTCCTCTATCCTATCCTATCCTCTATCCTATCCTATCCTCTATCCTATCCTCTCCTCTATCCTATCCTATCCTCCATCCTATCCTATCCTCTATCCTATCCTATCCTCTATCCTATCCTATCCTATCCTCTATCCTATCCTCTATCCTATCCTATCCTCTATCCTATCCTATTTTCTATCCTATCCTCCATCCTATCCAATCCTATATCCAATCCTATCCGCTATCCTATCCTATCCTCTATCCTATCCTATCCTCTATCCTATCCTATCCTATCCTCTATCCTATCCAATCCTCTATCCTATCCAATCCTCTATCCTATCCCCTAACCTATCCTCTATCCTATCCTCTATCCTATCCTCTATCCTATCCTATCCTCTATCCTATATTATCCACTATCCTATCCTGTTCTCTAACCTATCGTATCAACTATTCTATCCATTCCCCTATCCTATCCTCTATTCTATCCTCCACCATATCCTCTATCCTATCCTATCCTCTATCCTTTCCCATTCTCTATCCTATCCTCTATCCTCTCCTATCCACTATCCTATCCTATCCTATCCTCTATCCTATCCAATCTTCTATAATATCCTATCCTCTATCCTATCCTATCCTCTATCCTATCCTATACTCTATCCTATCCTATCCTCTATCCTATCCTATCCTCTATCCTATCCTCTCCTCTATCCTATCCTATCCTCCATCCTATCCTATCCTCTATCCTATCCTATCCTCTATCCTATCCTATCCTCCATCCTATCCAATCCTATATCCTATCCTATCCGCTATCCTATCCTATCCTCTATCCTATCCTATCCTCTATCCTATCCTATCCTCTATCCTATCCTATCCTCTATCCTATCCTATCCTCTATCCTATCCAATCCTCTATCCTATCCTATCCTCTATCCTATCCTATCCTCTATCCTATCCTCTATCCTATCCTATCCTCTATCCTATCCTATCCTCTATCCTAGCCTATCCTCTATCCTATCCTATCCTCATTCCTATCCTATCCTCTATCCTATCCTATCCTCTGTCCTATCCACTATCGTATCCTCTCCTCTATCCTATCCAATCCTATATCCTATCCTCTATACACTCCAATCCTCTATCCTATCCTATCCTCTATCCAATCCTATCGTCTATCCTATCCTATCCTCTATCCTATCCTATCCTCTATCCTATCCTATCCTCTATCCTACCCTCTCCTCTATCCTATCCTATCCTCCATCCTATCCTATCCTCTATCCTCTCCTATCCTCTATCCTTTCCAATTCTCTATCCTATCCTCTATCCTATCCTATCCACTATCCTATCATATCCTATCCTATCCTCTATCCTATCCAATCTTCTATAATATCCTATCCTCTATCCTATCCTATCCTCTATCCTATCCTATCCTCTATCCTATCCTATCCACTATCCTATCCTATCCTATCCTCTATCCTATCCAATCTTCTATAATATCCTATCCTCTATCCTATCCTATCCTCTATCCTATCCTCTATCCTATCCTCTATCCTATCCTATCCTCAATCCTATCATATCCTCTATCCTATATTATCCACTATCCTATCCTGTTCTCTCACCTATCGTATCAACTATTCTATCCATTCCCCTATCCTATCCTCTATTCTATCCTCTACCCTATCCTCTATCCTATCCTATCCTCTATCCTTTCCAATTCTCTATCCTATCCTCTATCCTATCCTATCCACTATCCTATCCTATCCTATCCTATCCTCTATCCTATCCAATCTTCTATAATATCCTATCCTCTATCCTATCCTATCCTCTATCCTATCCTATCCTCTATCCTATCCTATCCACTATCCTATCCTATCCTATCCTCTATCCTATCCAATCTTCTATAATATCCTATCCTCTATCCTATCCTATCCTCTATCCTATCCTATCCTCTATCCTATCCTATCCTCTATCCTATCCTATCCTCTATCCTATCCTATCCTCTATCCTATCCTATCCTCTATCCTAGCCTATCCTCTATCCTATCCTATCCTCATTCCTATCCTATCCTCTATCCTATCCTATCCTCTATCCTATCCTATCCTCTGTCCTATCCACTATCGTATCCTATCCTCTATCCTATCCAATCCTATATCCTATCCTCTATACACTCCAATCCACTATCCTATCCAATCCTATATCCTATCCTCTATACACTCCAATCCTCTATCCTATCCTATCCTCTCTCCTATCCACTACCGTATCCTCTCCTCTATCCTATCCAATCCTATATCCTATCCTCTATACACTCCAATCCTCTATCCTATCCTGTCCTCTATCCTATCCTATCCTCTATCCTATCCTATCCTCTATAATATCCTATCCTCTATCCTATCCTATCCTCTATCCTATCCTATCCTCTATCCTATCCTATCGTCTATCCTATCCTATCCTCTATCCTATCCTATCCTATCCTCTATCCTGTCCTATCCTCTATCCAATCCAATCCTCTATCCTATCCTATCCTCTATCCTATCCTATCCTCTATCCTATCCTATCCTCTATCCTATCCTCTCCTCTATCCTATCCTATCCTCCATCCTATCCTATCCTCTATCCTATCCTATCCTCTATCCTATCCTATCCTCTATCCTAGCCTATCCTCTATCCTATCTTATCCTCATTCCTATCCTATCCTCTATCCTATCCTATCCTGTGTCCTATCCACTATCGTATCCTATCCTCTATCCTATCCAATCCTATATCCTATCCTCTATACACTCCAATCCTCTATCCTATCCAATCCTATATCCTATTCTCTATACACTCCAATCCTCTATCCTATCCTATCCTCTCTCCTATCCACTATCGTATCCTCTCCTCTATCCTATCCAACCCTATATCCTATCCTCTATACACTACAATCCTCTATCCTATCCTCTATACACTCCAATCCTCTATCCTATCCTGTCCTCTATCCTATCCTATCCTCTATCCTATCCAATCTTCTATAATATCCTATCCTCTATCCTATCCTATCCTCTATCCTATCCTATCCTCTATCCTATCCTATCTTCTATCCTATCCTATCCTCTATCCTATCCTATCCTCTGTCGTATCCACTATCGTATCCTATCCTCTATCCTATCCAATCCTATATCCTATCCTCTATACACTCCAATCCTCTATCCTATCCAATCCTATATCCTATCCTCTATACACTCCAATCCTCTATCCTATCCTATCCTCTCTCCTATCCACTATCGTATCCTCTCCTCTATCCTATTTAATCCTATATCCTATCCTCTATACACTCCAATCCTCTATCCTATCCTGTCCTCTATCCTATCCTATCCTCTATCCTATCCTATCCTCTATAATATCCTATCCTCTATCCAATCCTATCCTCTATCCTATCCTATCCTCTATCCTATCCTATCCTCTATCCTATCCTCTCCTCTATCCTATCCTATCCTCCATCCTATCCTCTATCCTATCCTATCCTCTATCCTATCCTATCCTCTATCCTATCCTATCTTCTATCCTATCCTATCTTCTATCCTATCCTATCCTCTATCCTAGCCTATCCTCTATCCTATCCTATCCTCATTCCTATCCTATCCTCTATCCTATCCTATCCTCTGTCGTATCCACTATCGTATCCTATCCTCTATCCTATCCAATCCTATATCCTATCCTCTATACACTCCAATCCTCTATCCTATCCAATCCTATATCCTATCCTCTATACACTCCAATCCTCTATCCTATCCTATCCTCTCTCCTATCCACTATCGTATCCTCTCCTCTATCCTATCCAATCCTATATCTTATCCTCTATACACTCCAATCCTCTATCCTATCCTATCCTCTATCCTATCCTATCCTCTATCCTATCCAATCCTCTATCCTATCCCCTATCCTATCCTCTATCCTATCCTCTATCCTATCCTCTATCCTATCCCCTATCCTATCCTCTATCCTATCCTCTATCCTATCCTCTATCCTATCCTATCCTCAATCCTATCCTATTCTCTATCCTATATTATCCACTATCCTATCCTGTTCTCTAACCTATCGTATCAACTATTCTACCCATTCCCCTATCCTATCCTCTATCCTATCCTATCCTCTACCCTATCCTATCCTCTATCCTATCCTCTCCTCTATCCTATCCTATCCTCAATCCTATCCTATCCTCTATCCTATTATATCCTCTATCCTACCCTATCCTCTATCCTATCCTATCCTCTATCCTATCCTATCCTCTATCCTATCCAATCCTCTATCCTATCCCCTATCCTATCCTCTACCCTATCCTCTATCCTATCCTATCCTCTATCCTTTCCCATTCTCTATCCTATCCTCTATCCTATCCTATCCACTATCCTATCCTATCATATCCTCTATCCTATCCAATCTTCTATAATATCCTATCCTCTATCCTATCCTATCCTCTATAATTTCGTATCCTCTATCCTATCCTATCCTCTATCCTATCCAATCCTATATCCTATCCTATCCGCTATCCTGTCCTATCCTCTATCCTATAATATCCCCTATCCTATCCAATCCTCTATCCTATCCTCTATCCTATCCTATCCTCTATCGTCTCCAGTCCTCTATCCTATATAATCCCCTATCATATCCTCTATCGTCTCCTATCCTCTATCCTATCCAATCCCCTATCCTATCCTCTATCTTATCCTATCCTCTATCCTATCCTATCCTCATTCCTATCCTATCCTCTATCCTATCCTATCCTCTATCCTATTCTATACTCTACCCTATCCTATCCGCTATCCTATCCTATCCTCTATCCTATCCAATCCCCTATCCTATGCTCTATCCGATCATATCCTATCCTCTATAATTTCGTATCCTCTATCCTATCCTATCCTCTATCCTATCCAATCCCATATCCTATCCTATCCGCAATCCTGTCCTATCCTATATCCTATAATATCCCCTATCCTATCCAATCCTCTATCCTAACCTCTATCCTATCCTCTATCCTATCCTATCCTCTATTATATCCCATCCTCTATCGTATCCACTATCGTATCCTATTCTCTATCCTATCCTATCCTCCATCCTATCCTATCCTCTATCCTATCCTCCATCCTATCCTATCCTCTATCCTATCCTATCCTCTATCGTATCCTATCCTCTATCCTATCCAATCCCTTGTCCTATCCTCTATCGTCTCCTATCCTCTATCCTATCCAATCCCCTATCCTATCCTCCATCCTATCCTATCCTCTGTCATATCCTATCCTCTATCCTATCCAATCCTATATCCTATCCTATCCGCTATCCTGTCCTATCCTCTATCCTATAATATCCCCCATCCTATCCAATCCTCTATCCTATCCTCTATCCTATCCTCTATCCTATCCTATCCTCTATTATATCCCATCCTCTATCCTATCCACTATCGTATCCTATTCTCTATCCTATCCTATCCTCCATCCTATCCTATCCTCTATCCTATCCTATCCTCTATCCTATCCTATCCTCTATAATTTCGTATCCTCTATCCTATCCTATCCCCTATCCTATCCAATCCTATATCCTATCCTATCCGCTATCCTGTCCTATCCTCTATCCTATAATATCCCCTATCCTATCCAATCCTCTATCCTATCCTCTATCCTATCCTCTATCCTATCCTATCCTCTATCCTACCCAATCCCCTATCCTTTCCCCTATTCGATCCTCTCCTCTATAATATCGAATCCTCTATACTATCCAGTGCTCTATCCTATAATATCATCCATCCTATCCTATTCTCTATCCTATCGTATCAACTATCCTATCCAATCCCCTATCCTATCCTCTTTCCTATCCTCTATCCTATCCTATCCTCTATCATATCCTATCCTCTATCCTATCCTAACCTCTAACCTACCCTATCCTCTATCCTATCCTATCCTCTATCCTATCCTATCCTCCATCCTATTCTATATTCTATCCGATCCTATCCGATCCTCTATCTTATCCTATCCTCTATCCTATCCTATCCTCTATCCTATCCTATCCTCGGTCCTATCCTCTATCCTATCCTATCCTCTATCCTATCCTATCCTATCCTCTATCCTATCCTATCCTCTATCGTCTCCTGTCCTCTATCCTGTACAATCCCCTATCATATCCTCTATCGTCTCATATCCTCTATCGTCTCCTATCCTCTATCCTATCCTATCCTCTATCCTATCCTCTATCCTATCCTATCCTCTATCCTATCCTCTATCCTATCCTATCCTCTATCATATCCTATCCTCTATCCTATCCTAACCTCTAACCTACCCTATCCTCTATCCTATCCTATCCTCTATCCTATCCTATCCTCCATCCTATTCTATATTCTATCCGATCCTATCCGATCCTCTATCTTATCCTATCCTCTATCCTAACCTATCCTCTGTCCTATCCACTATCGTATCCTATCCTCTATCCTATCCAATCCTATATCCTATCCTCTATACACTCCAATCCTCTATCCTATCCTATCCTCTCTCCTATCCACTATCGTATCCTATCCTCTATCCTATCCTATCCTCTATCCTATCCCATCCTCTATCCTATCCTATCCTCTATCGTCTTCTGTCCTCTATTCTATACAATCCCCTATCCTATCCTCTATCGTCTCCTATCCTCTATCCTATAATATCATCCATCCTATCCTATCCTCTATCCTAGCCTATCCTCTATCCTATCCAATCCTATATCCTATCCAATCCGCTATCCTATCCTATCCTCTATCCTATCCTATCCACTATCCTATCCTATTCTCTAACCTATCGTATCAACTATCCTATCCATTCCCCTATCCTATCCTCTATCCTATCCTATCCTCAATCCTATCCTATCCTCTATCCTATCCTATCCTCTATCCTATCCTCTATCCTATCCTATCCTCTATCCTATCCTATCCTCTATCCTATCCTATCCTCTATCCTATCCTATCCTCCATCCTATCCTATCCTCTATCCCATCCTATCCTCTATCCTAGCCTATCCTCTATCCTATCCTATCCTCCGTCCTATCCTATCCTCTATAATATCCTATCCTCTATCCTATCCTATCCTCTATCCTATCCTATCCTCTATCCAATCCTATCATCTATTCTATCCTATCCTCTATCCTATCCTATCCTCTATCCTAACCTATCCTCTATCCTATCCTATCCTCTATCCTATCCTATCCTCTATCCTATCCTATCCTCTGTCCTATCCTATCCTCTATAATATCCTATCCTCTATCCTATCCTATCCTCTATCCTGTTCTATTCTCTATCCTATCCTCTATCCTATCCTATCCTCTATCGTCTCCTATCTTCTATCCTAACCAATCCCCATCCTATTCTCTATCCTATATTATCCGCTATCCTATCCTATTCTCTAACCTATCGTATCAACTATCCTATCCATTCCCCTATCCTATCCTCTGTTCTATCTTCTATCCTATCCTCTATCCTAGCCTATCGTCTATCCTATCCAATCCTATATCCTATCCCATCCGCTATCCTATCCTATCCTCTATCCTATCCTATCCTCTGTCCTATCCTATCCTCTATAATATCCTATCCTCTATCCTATCCTATCCTCTATCCTATCCTATCCTCTATCCTATCCTCTCCTCTATCCTATCCTATCCTCCATCCTATCCTATCCTCTATCCTATCCTATCCTCTATCCTATCCTATCCTGTCCTCTATCCTATCCTATCCTGTCCTCTATCCTATCCTATCCTCTATCCTATCCTATCCTCTATCCTATCCTATCCTCTATCCTATCCTATCCTCTATCCTATACTATACTCCATCCTATACAATCCTATATCCTACCCTATCCGCCATCCTATCCTATCCTCTATCCTATCCTATCCTCTATCCTATCCAATCCTCTATCCTATAATATCATCTATCCTATCCTCTATCCTATCCTCTATCCTATCCTCTATCCTATCCTATCCTCAATCCTATCCTATCCTCTATCCTATCCTATCCTCTATCCTATCCTATCCACTATCCTATTCTATATTCTATCCGATCGTATCCGATCCTCTATCTTATCCTATCCTCTATCCTATCCTATCCTCATTCCTATCCTATCCTCTATCATATCCTATCCTCTATCCTATTCTATACTCTACCCTGTCGTATCCACTATCCTATCCTATCCACTATCCTATCCTACCCTCTATCCTATCCTATCCTCTATCCTATCATATCCTCTATCCTATCCTATCCTCTATCCTATCCTATCCTCTATCCTATCCTATCCTATCCTCTATCCTATCCTATCCTCTATCGTCTCCTGTCCTCTATCCTGTACAATCCCCTATCCTATCCTATCCTCTATCCTATCCTCTATCCTATCCTATCCTCTATCATATCCTATCCTCTATCCTATCCTAACCTCTAACCTACCCTATCCTCTATCCTATCCTATCCTCTATCCTATCCTATCCTCCATCCTATTCTATATTCTATCCGATCCTATCCGATCCTCTATCTTATCCTATCCTCTATCCTATCCTATCCTCTATCCTATCCTACCCTCTATCCTATCCTATCCTCTGTCCTATCCACTATCGTATCCTATCCTCTATCCTATCCAATCCTATATTCTATCCTCTATACACTCCAATCCTCTATCCTATCCTATCCTCTCTCCTATCCACTATCGTATCCTATCCTCTATCCTATCCTATCCTCTATCCTATCCCATCCTCTATCCTATCCTATCCTCTATCCTATCCTATCCTCTATCCTATCCTATCCTCTATCGTCTTCTGTCCTCTATTCTATACAATCCCCTATCCTATCCTCTATCGTCTCCTATCCTCTATCCTATAATATCATCTATCCTATCCTATCCTCTATCCTGTTCTATTCTCTATCCTATCCTCTATCCTATCCTATCCTCTATCGTCTCCTATCTTCTATCCTAACCAATCCCCATCCTATTCTCTATACTATATTATCCGCTATCCTATCCTATTCTCTAACCTATCGTATCAACTATCCTATCCATTCCCCTATCCTATGCTCTGTTCTATCTTCTATCCTATCCTCTATCCTAGCCTATCCTCTATCCTATCCAATCCTATATCCTATCCCATCCGCTATCCTATCCTATCCTCTATCCTATCCTATCCACTATCCTATCCTATTCTCTAACCTATCGTATCAACTATCCTATCCATTCCCCTATCCTCTATCGTATCAACTCCTATCCCCTATCCTATCCTCAATCCTATCCTATCCTCTATCCTATCCTCTATCCTATCCTCTATCCTATCCTCTATCCTATCCTATCCTCTATCCTATCCTATCCTCCTATCCTACCTATCCTCTATCCTATCCTATCCTCTATCCTATCCTATCCTCTATCCTATCCTATCCTATCCTCTATCCTATCCTATCCTCTATCCAATCCTATCATCTATTCTATCCTATCCTCTATCCTATCCTATCCTCTATCCTAACCTATCCTCTATCCTATCCTATCCTCTATCCTATCCTATCCTCTATAATATCCTATCCTCTGTCCTATCCTATCCTCTATAATATCCTATCCTCTATCCTAACCTATCCTCTATCCTATCCTATCCTCTATCCTATCCTCTTCTCTATCCTATCCTATCCTCCATCCTATCCTATCCTCTATCCTATCCTATCCTCTATCCTATCCTATCCTATCCTCTATCCTATCCTATCCTCTATCCTATCCAATCCTCTATCCTATCCTATACTCCAGCCTATCCAATCCTATATCCTATCCTATCCTCTATCCTATCCTATCCTCTATCCTATACATTCCTCTATTTCATCCTATCCTCTATCCTCGCCTATCCTCTATCCTATCCTATCCTCCGTCCTATCCTATCCTCTATAATATCCTATCCTCTATCCTAGCCTATCCTCTATCCTATCCAATCCTATATCCTATCCCATCCGCTATCCTATCCTATCCTCTATCCTATCCTATCCACTATCCTATCCTATTCTCTAACCTATCGTATCAACTATCCTATCCATTCCCCTATCCTATCCTCTATCCTATCCTATCCTCAATCCTATCCTATCCTCTATCCTATCCTCTATCCTATCCTCTATCCTATCCTCTATCCTATCCTATCCTCTATCCTATCCTATCCTCTATCCTATCCTATCCTCTATCCTATCCTATCCTCTATCCTATCCTATCCTATCCTCTATCCTATCCTATCCTCTATCCAATCCTATCATCTATTCTATCCTATCCTCTATCCTATCCTATCCTCTATCCTAACCTATCCTCTATCCTATCCTATCCTCTATCCTATCCTATCCTCTATAATATCCTATCCTCTGTCCTATCCTATCCTCTATAATATCCTATCCTCTATCCTACCCTATCCTCTATCCTATCCTATCCTCTATCCTATCCTCTTCTCTATCCTATCCTATCCTCCATCCTATCCTATCCTCTATCCTATCCTATCCTCTATCCTATCCTATCCTATCCTCTATCCTATCCTATCCTCTATCCTATCCAATCCTCTATCCTATCCTATACTCCAGCCTATCCAATCCTATATCCTATCCTATCCTCTATCCTATCCTATCCTCTATCCTATACATTCCTCTATTTCATCCTATCCTCTATCCTCGCCTATCCTCTATCCTATCCTATCCTCCGTCCTATCCTATCCTCTATAATATCCTATCCTCTATCCTATCCTATCCTCTATCCTATCCTATCCTCTATCCTATCCTATCCTCTATCCTATCCTATCCTCTATCCTATCCTATCCTCTATCCTATCCTATCCTCTATCCTATCCTATCCTATCCTCTATCCTATCCTCTATCCTATCCTATCCTATCCTCTATCCTATCCTATCATCTATCGTCTCCTGTCCTCTATCCTGTACAATCCCCTATCATATCCTCTATCGTCTCCTATCCTCTATCCTATCCTATCCTCTATCCTATCCTCTATCCTATCCTATCCTCTATCCTATCCTATCCTCTATCCTATCCTATCCTCTTTCCTACCCTATCCTCTATCCTATCCTATCCTCTATCCTATCCTATCCTCCATCCTATTCTATATTCTATCCGATCCTATCCGATCCTCTATCTTATCCTATCCTGTATCCTATCCTATCCTCATTCCTATCCTATCCTCTATCCTATCCTATCCTCTGTCCTATCCACTATCGTATCCTATCCTCTATCCTATCCATTCCTATATCCTATCCTCTATACACTCCAATCCTCTATCCTATCCTATCCTCTCTCCTATCCACTATCGTATCCTATCCTCTATCCTATCCAATCCTATATCCTATCCTCTATACACTCCAATCCTCTATCCTATCCTGTCTTCTATCCTATCCTATCCTCTATCCTATCCTATCCTATCCTCTATAATATCCTATCCTCTATCCTATCCTATCCTCTACCTATCCTATCCTCTATCCAATCCTATCCTCTATCCTATCCTATCCTCTAACCTATCCTATCCTCTATCCTATCCTATCCTCTATCCTATCCTATCCTCTGTCCTATCCTATCCTCTATAATATCCTATCCTCTATCCTATCCTATCCTCTATCCTATCCTATCCTCTATCCTATCCTCTCCTCTATCCTATCCTATCCTCCATCCTATCCTATCCTCTATCCTATCCTATCCTCTATCCTATCCTATCCTATCCTCTATCCTATCCTCTATCCTATCCTATCCTCTATCCTATCCTATTTTCTATCCTATCCTATCCTCCATCCTATCCAATCCTATATCCAATCCTATCCGCTATCCTATCCTATCCTCTATCCTATCCTATCCTCTGTCCTATCCCCTATCGTATCCTATCCTCTATCCTATCCAATCCTATATCCTATCCTCTATACACTCCAATCCTCTATCCTATCCAATCCTATATCCTATCCTCTATACACTCCAATCCTCTATCCTATCCTATCCTCTCTCCTATCCACTATCGTATCCTCCCCTCTATCCTATCCAATCCTCTATCCTATCCCCTATCCTATCCTCTATCCTATCCTCTATCCTATCCTCTATCCTATCCTATCCTCAATCCTATCCTATCCTCTATCCTATATTATCCACTATCCTATCCTCTATCCTATCCTATCCTCAATCCTATCCTATCCTCTATCCTATATTATCCACTATCCTATCCTGTTCTCTAACCTATCGTATCAACTATTCTATCCATTCCCCTATCCTATCCTCTATTCTATCCTCCACCCTATCCTCTATCCTATCCTATCCTCTATCCTATCCTATACTCTATCCTATCCTATCCTCTATCCTATCCTATCCTCTATCCTATCCTCTCCTCTATCCTATCCTATCCTCCATCCTATCCTATCCTCTATCCTATCCTATCCTCTATCCTATCCTATCCTCCATCCTATCCAATCCTATATCCTATCCTATCCGCTATCCTAACCTATCCTCTATCCTATCCTATCCACTATCCTATTCTATCCATCCTCTATCCTATCCAATCTTCTATAATATCCTATCCTCTATCCTATCCTATCCTCTATCCTACCCTATCCTCTATCCTATCCAATCCTCTATTCTATCCCCTATCCTATCCTCTATCCTATCCTCTATCCTATCCTCTATCCTATCCTATCCTCAATCCTATCATATCCTCTATCCTATATTATCCACTATCCTATCCTGTTCTCTCACCTATCGTATCAACTATTCTATCCATTCCCCTATCTTATCCTCTATTCTATCCTCTACCCTATCCTCTATCCTATCCTATCCTCTATCCTTTCCAATTCTCTATCCTATCCTCTATCCTATCCTATCCACTATCCTATCCTATCCTATCCTCTATCCTATCCAATCTTCTATAATATCCTATCCTCTATCCTATCCTATCCTCTATCCTATCCTATCCTCTATCCTATCCTATCCACTATCCTATCCTATCCTATCCTCTATCCTATCCAATCTTCTATAATATCCTATCCTCTATCCTATCCTATCCTCTATCCTATCCTGTCCTCTATCCTATCCTATCCTCTATCCTATCCTATCCTCTATCCTATCCTATCCTCTATCCTAGCCTATCCTCTATCCTATCCTATCCTCATTCCTATCCTATCCTCTATCCTATCCTATCCTCTGTCCTATCCACTATCGTATCCTATCCTCTATCCTATCCAATCCTATATCCTATCCTCTATACACTCCAATCCTCTATCCTATCCAATCCACTATCCTATCCTATCCTATCCTCTATCCTATCCAATCTTCTATAATATCCTATCCTCTATCCTATCCTATCCTCTATCCTAGCCTATCCTCTATCCTATCCTATCCTCATTCCTATCCTATCCTCTATCCTATCCTATCCTCTGTCCTATCCACTATCGTATCCTATCCTCTATCCTATCCAATCCTATATCCTATCCTCTATACACTCCAATCCTCTATCCTATCCAATCCTATATCCTATCCTCTATACACTCCATTCCTCTATCCTATCCTATCCTCTCTCCTATCCACTATCGTATCCTCTCCTCTATCCTATCCAATCCTTTATCCTATCCTCTATACACTCCAATCCTCTATCCTATCCTGTCCTCTATCCTATCCTATCCTCTATCCTATCCTATCCTATCCTCTACAATACCCTATCCTCTATCCTATCCTATCCTCTATCCTATCCTATCCTCTATCCAATCCTATCCTCTATCCTATCCTATCCTCTAACCTATCCTATCATCTATCCTATCCTATCCTCTATCCTATCCTATCCTCTGTCCTATCCTATCCTCTATAATATCCTATCCTCTATCCTATCCTATCCTCTATCCTATCCTATCCTCTATCCTATCCTCTCCTCTATCCTATCCTATCCTCCATCCTATCCTATCCTCTATCCTATCCTATCCTCTATCCTATCCTATCCTATCCTCTATCCTATCCTCTATCCTATCCTATCCTCTATCCTATCCTATTTTCTATCCTATCCTCCATCCTATCCAATCCTATATCCAATCCTATCCGCTATCCTATCCTATCCTCTATCCTATCCTATCCTCTATCCTATCCTATCCTATCCTCTATCCTATCCAATCCTCTATCCTATCCAATCCTCTATCCTATCCCCTAACCTATCCTCTATCCTATCCTCTATCCTATCCTCTATCCTATCCTATCCTCTATCCTATATTATCCACTATCCTATCCTGTTCTCTAACCTATCGTATCAACTATTCTATCCATTCCCCTATCCTATCCTCTATTCTATCCTCCACCATATCCTCTATCCTATCCTATCCTCTATCCTTTCCCATTCTCTATCCTATCCTCTATCCTCTCCTATCCACTATCCTATCCTATCCTATCCTCTATCCTATCCAATCTTCTATAATATCCTATCCTCTATCCTATCCTATCCTCTATCCTATCCTATACTCTATCCTATCCTATCCTCTATCCTATCCTATCCTCTATCCTATCCTCTCCTCTATCCTATCCTATCCTCCATCCTATCCTATCCTCTATCCTATCCTATCCTCTATCCTATCCTATCCTCCATCCTATCCAATCCTATATCCTATCCTATCCGCTATCCTATCCTATCCTCTATCCTATCCTATCCTCTATCCTATCCTATCCTCTATCCTATCCTATCCTCTATCCTATCCTATCCTCTATCCTATCCAATCCTCTATCCTATCCTATCCTCTATCCTATCCTATCCTCTATCCTATCCTATCCTCTATCCTATCCTATCCTCTATCCTAGCCTATCCTCTATCCTATCCTATCCTCATTCCTATCCTATCCTCTATCCTATCCTATCCTCTGTCCTATCCACTATCGTATCCTCTCCTCTATCCTATCCAATCCTATATCCTATCCTCTATACACTCCAATCCTCTATCCTATCCTATCCTCTATCCAATCCTATCGTCTATCCTATCCTATCCTCTATCCTATCCTATCCTCTATCCTATCCTATCCTCTATCCTACCCTCTCCTCTATCCTATCCTATCCTCCATCCTATCCTATCCTCTATCCTCTCCTATCCTCTATCCTTTCCAATTCTCTATCCTATCCTCTATCCTATCCTATCCACTATCCTATCATATCCTATCCTATCCTCTATCCTATCCAATCTTCTATAATATCCTATCCTCTATCCTATCCTATCCTCTATCCTATCCTATCCTCTATCCTATCCTATCCACTATCCTATCCTATCCTATCCTCTATCCTATCCAATCTTCTATAATATCCTATCCTCTATCCTATCCTATCCTCTATCCTATCCTCTATCCTATCCTCTATCCTATCCTATCCTCAATCCTATCATATCCTCTATCCTATATTATCCACTATCCTATCCTGTTCTCTCACCTATCGTATCAACTATTCTATCCATTCCCCTATCCTATCCTCTATTCTATCCTCTACCCTATCCTCTATCCTATCCTATCCTCTATCCTTTCCAATTCTCTATCCTATCCTCTATCCTATCCTATCCACTATCCTATCCTATCCTATCCTATCCTCTATCCTATCCAATCTTCTATAATATCCTATCCTCTATCCTATCCTATCCTCTATCCTATCCTATCCTCTATCCTATCCTATCCACTATCCTATCCTATCCTATCCTCTATCCTATCCAATCTTCTATAATATCCTATCCTCTATCCTATCCTATCCTCTATCCTATCCTATCCTCTATCCTATCCTATCCTCTATCCTATCCTATCCTCTATCCTATCCTATCCTCTATCCTATCCTATCCTCTATCCTATCCTATCCTCTATCCTAGCCTATCCTCTATCCTATCCTATCCTCATTCCTATCCTATCCTCTATCCTATCCTATCCTCTATCCTATCCTATCCTCTGTCCTATCCACTATCGTATCCTATCCTCTGTCCTATCCAATCCTATATCCTATCCTCTATACACTCCAATCCACTATCCTATCCAATCCTATATCCTATCCTCTATACACTCCAATCCTCTATCCTATCCTATCCTCTCTCCTATCCACTACCGTATCCTCTCCTCTATCCTATCCAATCCTATATCCTATCCTCTATACACTCCAATCCTCTATCCTATCCTGTCCTCTATCCTATCCTATCCTCTATCCTATCCTATCCTCTATCCTATCCTCTCCTCTATCCTATCCTATCCTCCATCCTATCCTATCCTCTATCCTATCCTATCCTCTATCCTATCCTATCCTATCCTCTATCCTATCCTCTATCCTATCCTATCCTCTATCCTATCCTATTTTCTATCCTATCCTCCATCCTATCCAATCCTATATCCAATCCTATCCGCTATCCTATCCTATCCTCTATCCTATCCTATCCTCTATCCTATCCTATCCTATCCTCTATCCTATCCAATCCTCTATCCTATCCAATCCTCTATCCTATCCCCTAACCTATCCTCTATCCTATCCTCTATCCTATCCTCTATCCTATCCTATCCTCTATCCTATATTATCCACTATCCTATCCTGTTCTCTAACCTATCGTATCAACTATTCTATCCATTCCCCTATCCTATCCTCTATTCTATCCTCCACCATATCCTCTATCCTATCCTATCCTCTATCCTTTCCCATTCTCTATCCTATCCTCTATCCTCTCCTATCCACTATCCTATCCTATCCTATCCTCTATCCTATCCAATCTTCTATAATATCCTATCCTCTATCCTATCCTATCCTCTATCCTATCCTATACTCTATCCTATCCTATCCTCTATCCTATCCTATCCTCTATCCTATCCTCTCCTCTATCCTATCCTATCCTCCATCCTATCCTATCCTCTATCCTATCCTATCCTCTATCCTATCCTATCCTCCATCCTATCCAATCCTATATCCTATCCTATCCGCTATCCTATCCTATCCTCTATCCTATCCTATCCTCTATCCTATCCTATCCTCTATCCTATCCTATCCTCTATCCTATCCTATCCTCTATCCTATCCAATCCTCTATCCTATCCTATCCTCTATCCTATCCTATCCTCTATCCTATCCTCTATCCTATCCTATCCTCTATCCTATCCTATCCTCTATCCTAGCCTATCCTCTATCCTATCCTATCCTCATTCCTATCCTATCCTCTATCCTATCCTATCCTCTGTCCTATCCACTATCGTATCCTCTCCTCTATCCTATCCAATCCTATATCCTATCCTCTATACACTCCAATCCTCTATCCTATCCTATCCTCTATCCAATCCTATCGTCTATCCTATCCTATCCTCTATCCTATCCTATCCTCTATCCTATCCTATCCTCTATCCTACCCTCTCCTCTATCCTATCCTATGCTCCATCCTATCCTATCCTCTATCCTCTCCTATCCTCTATCCTTTCCAATTCTCTATCCTATCCTCTATCCTATCCTATCCACTATCCTATCATATCCTATCCTATCCTCTATCCTATCCAATCTTCTATAATATCCTATCCTCTATCCTATCCTATCCTCTATCCTATCCTATCCTCTATCCTATCCTATCCACTATCCTATCCTATCCTATCCTCTATCCTATCCAATCTTCTATAATATCCTATCCTCTATCCTATCCTATCCTCTATCCTATCCTCTATCCTATCCTCTATCCTATCCTATCCTCAATCCTATCATATCCTCTATCCTATATTATCCACTATCCTATCCTGTTCTCTCACCTATCGTATCAACTATTCTATCCATTCCCCTATCCTATCCTCTATTCTATCCTCTACCCTATCCTCTATCCTATCCTATCCTCTATCCTTTCCAATTCTCTATCCTATCCTCTATCCTATCCTATCCACTATCCTATCCTATCCTATCCTATCCTCTATCCTATCCAATCTTCTATAATATCCTATCCTCTATCCTATCCTATCCTCTATCCTATCCTATCCTCTATCCTATCCTATCCACTATCCTATCCTATCCTATCCTCTATCCTATCCAATCTTCTATAATATCCTATCCTCTATCCTATCCTATCCTCTATCCTATCCTATCCTCTATCCTATCCTATCCTCTATCCTATCCTATCCTCTATCCTATCCTATCCTCTATCCTATCCTATCCTCTATCCTAGCCTATCCTCTATCCTATCCTATCCTCATTCCTATCCTATCCTCTATCCTATCCTATCCTCTATCCTATCCTATCCTCTGTCCTATCCACTATCGTATCCTATCCTCTATCCTATCCAATCCTATATCCTATCCTCTATACACTCCAATCCACTATCCTATCCAATCCTATATCCTATCCTCTATACACTCCAATCCTCTATCCTATCCTATCCTCTCTCCTATCCACTACCGTATCCTCTCCTCTATCCTATCCAATCCTATATCCTATCCTCTATACACTCCAATCCTCTATCCTATCCTGTCCTCTATCCTATCCTATCCTCTATCCTATCCTATCCTCTATAATATCCTATACTCTATCCTATCCTATCCTCTATCCTATCCTATCCTCTATCCTATCCTATCCTCTATCCTATCCTATCCTATCCTCTATCCTGTCCTATCCTCTATCCAATCCAATCCTCTATCCTATCCTATCCTCTATCCTATCCTATCCTCTATCCTATCCTATCCTCTATCCTATCCTCTCCTCTATCCTATCCTATCCTCCATCCTATCCTATCCTCTATCCTATCCTATCCTCTATCCTATCCTATCCTCTATCCTAGCCTATCCTCTATCCTATCTTATCCTCATTCCTATCCTATCCTCTATCCTATCCTATCCTGTGTCCTATCCACTATCGTATCCTATCCTCTATCCTATCCAATCCTATATCCTATCCTCTATACACTCCAATCCTCTATCCTATCCAATCCTATATCCTATCCTCTATACACTCCAATCCTCTATCCTATCCTATCCTCTCTCCTATCCACTATCGTATCCTCTCCTCTATCCTATCCAACCCTATATCCTATCCTCTATACACTACAATCCTCTATCCTATCCTCTATACACTCCAATCCTCTATCCTATCCTGTCCTCTATCCTATCCTATCCTCTATCCTATCCAATCTTCTATAATATCCTATCCTCTATCCTATCCTATCCTCTATCCTATCCTATCCTCTATCCTATCCTATCTTCTATCCTATCCTATCCTCTATCCTATCCTATCCTCTGTCGTATCCACTATCGTATCCTATCCTCTATCCTATCCAATCCTATATCCTATCCTCTATACACTCCAATCCTCTATCCTATCCAATCCTATATCCTATCCTCTATACACTCCAATCCTCTATCCTATCCTATCCTCTCTCCTATCCACTATCGTATCCTCTCCTCTATCCTATTTAATCCTATATCCTATCCTCTATACACTCCAATCCTCTATCCTATCCTGTCCTCTATCCTATCCTATCCTCTATCCTATCCTATCCTCTATAATATCCTATCCTCTATCCAATCCTATCCTCTATCCTATCCTATCCTCTATCCTATCCTATCCTCTATCCTATCCTCTCCTCTATCCTATCCTATCCTCCATCCTATCCTCTATCCTATCCTATCCTCTATCCTATCCTATCCTCTATCCTATCCTATCTTCTATCCTATCCTATCCTCTATCCTATCCTATCCTCTATCCTAGCCTATCCTCTATCCTATCCTATCCTCATTCCTATCCTATCCTCTATCCTATCCTATCCTCTGTCGTATCCACTATCGTATCCTATCCTCTATCCTATCCAATCCTATATCCTATCCTCTATACACTCCAATCCTCTATCCTATCCAATCCTATATCCTATCCTCTATACACTCCAATCCTCTATCCTATCCTATCCTCTCTCCTATCCACTATCGTATCCTCTCCTCTATCCTATCCAATCCTATATCTTATCCTCTATACACTCCAATCCTCTATCCTATCCTATCCTCTATCCTATCCTATCCTCTATCCTATCCAATCCTCTATCCTATCCCCTATCCTATCCTCTATCCTATCCTCTATCCTATCCTCTATCCTATCCCCTATCCTATCCTCTATCCTATCCTCTATCCTATCCTCTATCCTATCCTATCCTCAATCCTATCCTATTCTCTATCCTATATTATCCACTATCCTATCCTGTTCTCTAACCTATCGTATCAACTATTCTACCCATTCCCCTATCCTATCCTCTATCCTATCCTATCCTCTACCCTATCCTATCCTCTATACTATCCTCTCCTCTATCCTATCCTATCCTCCATCCTATCCTATCCTCTATCCTATTATATCCTCTATCCTACCCTATCCTCTATCCTATCCTATCCTCTATCCTATCCTATCCTCTATCCTATCCAATCCTCTATCCTATCCCCTATCCTATCCTCTACCCTATCCTCTATCCTATCCTATCCTCTATCCTTTCCCATTCTCTATCCTATCCTCTATCCTATCCTATCCACTATCCTATCCTATCATATCCTCTATCCTATCCAATCTTCTATAATATCCTATCCTCTATCCTATCCTATCCTCTATAATTTCGTATCCTCTATCCTATCCTATCCTCTATCCTATCCAATCCTATATCCTATCCTATCCGCTATCCTGTCCTATCCTCTATCCTATAATATCCCCTATCCTATCCAATCCTCTATCCTATCCTCTATCCTATCCTATCCTCTATCGTCTCCAGTCCTCTATCCTATATAATCCCCTATCATATCCTCTATCGTCTCCTATCCTCTATCCTATCCAATCCCCTATCCTATCCTCTATCTTATCCTATCCTCTATCCTATCCTATCCTCATTCCTATCCTATCCTCTATCCTATCCTATCCTCTATCCTATTCTATACTCTACCCTATCCTATCCGCTATCCTATCCTATCCTCTATCCTATCCAATCCCCTATCCTATGCTCTATCCGATCATATCCTATCCTCTATAATTTCGTATCCTCTATCCTATCCTATCCTCTATCCTATCCAATCCCATATCCTATCCTATCCGCAATCCTGTCCTATCCTATATCCTATAATATCCCCTATCCTATCCAATCCTCTATCCTAACCTCTATCCTATCCTCTATCCTATCCTATCCTCTATTATATCCCATCCTCTATCGTATCCACTATCGTATCCTATTCTCTATCCTATCCTATCCTCCATCCTATCCTATCCTCTATCCTATCCTCCATCCTATCCTATCCTCTATCCTATCCTATCCTCTATCGTATCCTATCCTCTATCCTATCCAATCCCTTGTCCTATCCTCTATCGTCTCCTATCCTCTATCCTATCCAATCCCCTATCCTATCCTCCATCCTATCCTATCCTCTGTCATATCCTATCCTCTATCCTATCCAATCCTATATCCTATCCTATCCGCTATCCTGTCCTATCCTCTATCCTATAATATCCCCCATCCTATCCAATCCTCTATCCTATCCTCTATCCTATCCTCTATCCTATCCTATCCTCTATTATATCCCATCCTCTATCCTATCCACTATCGTATCCTATTCTCTATCCTATCCTATCCTCCATCCTATCCTATCCTCTATCCTATCCTATCCTCTATCCTATCCTATCCTCTATAATTTCGTATCCTCTATCCTATCCTATCCCCTATCCTATCCAATCCTATATCCTATCCTATCCGCTATCCTGTCCTATCCTCTATCCTATAATATCCCCTATCCTATCCAATCCTCTATCCTATCCTCTATCCTATCCTCTATCCTATCCTATCCTCTATCCTACCCAATCCCCTATCCTTTCCCCTATTCGATCCTCTCCTCTATAATATCGAATCCTCTATACTATCCAGTGCTCTATCCTATAATATCATCCATCCTATCCTATTCTCTATCCTATCGTATCAACTATCCTATCCAATCCCCTATCCTATCCTCTTTCCTATCCTCTATCCTATCGTCTATCCTATCCTATCCTCTATCGTATCCTATCCTCTATCCTATCCAATCCCCTATCCTATCCTCTATCGTCTCCTATCCTCTATCCTATCCTCCATCCTATTCTATCCTCTGTCCTATCCTATCCTCTATCCTATAATATCATCTATCCTATCCTATCCTCTATCCTGTTCTATTCTCTATCCTATCCTCTATCCTATCCTATCCTCTATCGTCTCCTGTCTTCTATCCTATCCAATCCCCTATCTTATCCTCTATCCTATATTATCCACTATCCTATCCTGTTCTCTAACCTATCGTATCAACTATTCTATCCATTCCCCTATCCTATCCTCTATTCTATCCTCTACCCTATCCTCTATCCTATCCTCTATCCTTTCCCATTCTCTATCTTATCCTCTATCCTATCCTATCCTCTATCCTATCCTATCCTCTATCCTACCCTATCCTCTATAATAGCCTATCCTCTATCCTATCCTATCCTCTATCCTATCCTATCCTCTATCCTATCCTATCCTCTATCCTATCCTATCCTCTACCCAATCCTATCCTCTATCCTATCCTAACCTCTATCCTATCCTATCCTCTATCCTATCCTATCCTCTATCCTATTCTATATTCTATCTGATCCTATCCGATCCTCTATCTTATCCTATCCTCTATCCTATTCTATCCTCATTCCTATCCTATCCTCTATCCTATCCTATCCTCTATCCTATTCTATACTCTACCCTATCCTATCCGCTATCCTATCCTATCCTCTATCCTATCCAATCCCCTATCCTATCCTCTATCGTCTCCTATCCTCTATCCTATCCTATCCTCATTCCTATCCTATCCTCTATCCTATCCTCTATCCTATCCTCTATCCTATCCTAACCTCTATCCTATCCTATCCTATCCTCTATCCTATCCTATCCTCTATCGTCTCCTGTCCTCTATTGTATACAATCCCCTATCATATCCTCTATCGTCTCCTATCCTCTATCCTATCCAATGCCCTATCCTATCCTCCATCCTATCCTATCCTCTGCCCTATCCTATCCTCTATCCTATAATATTATCTATCCTATCCTATCCTCTATCCTGTTCTATTCTCTATCCTATCCTCTATCCTATCCTATCCTCTATCGTCTCCTATCTTCTATCCTATCCAATCCCCTATCCTATCCTCTATCCTATATTATCCACTATCCTATCCTATTCTCTATCCTATCCAATTCTATATCCTAACCTCTATACACTCCAATCCTCTATCCTATCCTATCCTCTATCCTATAATATCTTCTATCCTATCCTATCCTCTATCCTGTTCTATTCTCTATCCTATCCTCTATCCTATCCTATCCTCTATCGTCTCCTGTCCTCTATCCTATACAATCCCCTATCATATCCTCTATCGTCTCCTATCCTCTATCCTATCCAATGCCCTATCCTATCCTCCATCCTATCCTATCCTCTGCCCTATCCTATCCTCTATCCTATAATATTATCTATCCTATCCTATCCTCTATCCTGTTCTATTCTCTATCCTATCCTCTATCCTATCCTATCCTCTATCGTCTCCTATCTTCTATCCTATCCAATCCCCTATCCTATCCTCTATCCTATATGATCCACTATCCTATCCTATTCTCTATCCTATCCAATTCTATATCCTAACCTCTATACACTCCAATCCTCTATCCTATCCTATCCTCTATCCTATAATATCATCTATCCTATCCTATCCTCTATCCTGTTCTATTCTCTATCCTATCCTCTATCCTATCCTATCCTCTATCGTCTCCTGTCCTCTATCCTATACAATCCCCTATCATATCCTCTTTCCTATCCAATCCCCTATCCTATCCTCTATCGTCTCCTATCCCCTATCCTATCCTATCCTCATTGCTAACCTATCCTCTATCCTATAATATCATCTATCCTATCCTATTCTCTATCCTGTTCTATTCTCTATCCTATCCTCTATCCTATCCTATCCTCTATCGTTTCCTATCCTCTATCGTATAATATCCTCAATCCTATCCTATCCTCTATCCTATCCTATCCTCTATCCTATCCTCTATCCTATCCTATCCTCTATCCTATCCTATCCTCTATCCTATCCTATCATCTATTCTATCCTATCCTCATTCCTATCCTATCCTCTATCCTATCCTATCCTCTATCCTATTCTACACTCTACCCTATCCTATCCGCTATTCTATCCTATCCTCCATCCCATCCTATCCTCTATCCTATCCAATCCTATATCCTATCCTATCCGCTTTCCTGTCCTACCCTCTATCCTATAATATCACCTATTCTATACAATCCTCTATCCTATCCTCTATCCTATCCTATCCTCGGTCCTATCCACTATCGTATAATATTCTCTATCCTATCCAATCCTATATCCTATCCTCTATACACTCCAATCCTCTATCCTATCCTATCCTCTATCCTATCCTATCATCTATCCTATCCTAACCTCTATCCTATCCTATCCTCTATCCAATCCTATCCTATTCTCCATCCTATCCAATCCTATATCCTATCCTATCCGCTATCCTATCCTATCAACTATCGTATCCTATCCTCTATCCTATCCTATCCCCTACCCTATCCAATCCTCTATCCTATCCCCTATCCTATCCTCTATCCTATCCTCTATCCTATCCTCTATCCTATCCTATCCTCAATCCTATCCTATCCTCTATCCTATCCTATCCTCTATCCTATCCTATCCTCTATCCTATCCTATCCTCCATCCTATCCTATCCTCTATCCTATCCTATCCTCCATACTATCGTATCCTATCCTCTGTCCTATCCTATCCTCTATCCTATCCTATCCTCTATCCTATCCTATCCTCCATCCTATCCAATCCTCTATCCTATCGTATCCTCTATCCTATCCAATCCCCTATCCTATCCTCTATCGTCTCCGATCCTCTATCCTATCCAATCCCCTATCCTATCCTATCCTCTGTCCTATCCTATCCTCTATCCTATCCTATCCTCTATCCAATCCTATCCTATTCTCCATCCTATCCAATCCTATATCCTATCCTATCCGCTATCCTATCCTATCAACTATCGTATCCTATCCTCTATCCTATCCTATCCCCTACCCTATCCAATCCTCTATCCTATCCTATCATCTATTCTATCCTATCCTCATTCCTATCCTATCCTCTATCCTATCCTATCCTCTATCCTATTCTACACTCTACCCTATCCTATCCGCTATTCTATCCTATCCTCCATCCCATCCTATCCTCTATCCTATCCAATCCTATATCCTATCCTATCCGCTTTCCTGTCCTACCCTCTATCCTATAATATCACCTATTCTATACAATCCTCTATCCTATCCTCTATCCTATCCTATCCTCGGTCCTATCCACTATCGTATAATATTCTCTATCCTATCCAATCCTATATCCTATCCTCTATACACTCCAATCCTCTATCCTATCCTATCCTCTATCCTATCCTATCATCTATCCTATCCTAACCTCTATCCTATCCTATCCTCTATCCAATCCTATCCTATTCTCCATCCTATCCAATCCTATATCCTATCCTATCCGCTATCCTATCCTATCAACTATCGTATCCTATCCTCTATCCTATCCTATCCCCTACCCTATCCAATCCTCTATCCTATCCCCTATCCTATCCTCTATCCTATCCTCTATCCTATCCTCTATCCTATCCTATCCTCAATCCTATCCTATCCTCTATCCTATCCTATCCTCTATCCTATCCTATCCTCTATCCTATCCTATCCTCCATCCTATCCTATCCTCTATCCTATCCTATCCTCCATACTATCGTATCCTATCCTCTGTCCTATCCTATCCTCTATCCTATCCTATCCTCTATCCTATCCTATCCTCCATCCTATCCAATCCTCTATCCTATCGTATCCTCTATCCTATCCAATCCCCTATCCTATCCTCTATCGTCTCCGATCCTCTATCCTATCCAATCCCCTATCCTATCCTATCCTCTGTCCTATCCTATCCTCTATCCTATCCTATCCTCAATAATATCCTATCCTCTATCCTATCCTATCCTCCATCCTATCCTATCCTCTATCCTATCCTCTATCCTATCCTATCCTCTATTATATCCCATCCTCTATCCTATCCACTATCGTATTCTATTCTCTATCCTATCCAAACCTATATCCCATCCTCTATAAAATCCAGTCCTCTATCCTATCCTATCCTCTATCCTATCCTATCCTCTATTATATCCCATCCTCTATCCTATCCACTATCGTATCCTATTCTCTATCCTATCCAATCCTATATCCCATCCTCTATAAAATCCAATCCTCTATCCTATAATATCCCCTATCCTTTCCTATCCTCTATCCTATCCTATCCTCTATCGTATCCTATTCTCTATCCTATCCTATCCTCCATCCTATCCTATCCTCTATCCTATCCAATCCCCTATCCTTTCCTCTATTCGATCCTCTCGTCTATAATATCGAATCCTCTATCATATCCTGTGCTCTATCCTATAATATCATCCATCCTATCCTATTCTCTATCCTATCGTATCAACTATCCTATCCAATCCCCTATCCTATCCTCTTTCCTATCCTCTATCCTATCCACTATTCTATCCTATCCTCTATCGTATCCTATCCTCTATCCTATCCAATCCCCTATCCTATCCTCTATCCTATCCAATCCCCTATCCTATCCTCCATCCTATCCTATCCTCTGTCCTATCCTATCCTCTATCCTATAATATCATCTATCCTATCCTATCCTCTATCCTGTTCTATTCTCTATCCTATCCTCTATCCTATCCTATCCTCTATCCTTTCCCATTCTCTATCCTATCCTCTATCCTATCCTATCCTCTGTCCTATCCACTATCGTATAATATCCTCTATCCTATACAATCCTATATCCTATCCTCTATACACTCCAATCCTCTATCCTATCCTATCCTCTATCCTATCCTATCCTCTATCCTATCCTATCCTGTATCCTATCCTATCCTGTATCCTATCCTATCCTCTATCCTATCCTATCCTCTATCCTATCCTATCCTCTATCCAATCCTATCCTCTATCCTATCCTATCCTCTATCCCATCCTATCCTCTATCGTCTCCAGTCCTCTATCCTATACAATCCCATATCATATCCTCTATCGTCTCCTATCCTCTATCCTATCCAATCCCCTATCCTATCCTCTATCTTATCCTATCCTCTATCCTATCCTATCCTCATTCCTATCCCATCCTCTATCCTATCCTATCCTCTATCCTATTCTATACTCTACCCTATCCTATCCGCTATCCTATCCTATCCTCTATCCTATCCTATCCTCTATAATTTCGTATCCTCTATCCTATCCTATCCTCTATCCTATCCAATCCTATATCCTATCCTATCCTCTATCCTATTCTATACTCTACCCTATCCTATCCGCTATCCTATGCTATCCTCTATCCTATCCATCCCCTATCCTATGCTCTATCCGATCATATCCTATCCTCTATAATTTCGTATCCTCTATCCTATCCTATCCTCTATCCTATCCAATCCCATATCCTATCCTATCCGCAATCCTGTCCTATCCTATATCCTATAATATCCCCTATCCTATCCAATCCTCTATCCTATCCTCTATCCTATCCTCTATCCTATCCTATCCTCTATTATATCCTATCCTCTATCCTATCCTCTATCCTATCCTATCCTCTATCCTATCCAATCCCCTTTCCTTTCCTCTATTCGATCCTCTCCTCTATAATATCGAATCCTCTATCCTATCCGGTGCTCTATCCTATAATATCATCCATCCTATCCTATTCTCTATCCTATCGTATCAACTATCCTATCTAATCCCCTATCCTATCCTCTTTCCTATCCTCTATCCTATCGTCTATCATATCCTATCCTCTATCGTATCCTATCCTCTATCCTATCCAATCCCCTATCCTATCCTCTATCTTATCCTATCCTCTATCCTATCCTATCCTCATTCCTATCCTATCCTCTATCCTATGATATCCTCTATCCTATTCGATACTCTACCCTATCCTATCCGCTATCCTATGCTATGCTCTATCCTATCCATCCCCTATCCTATGCTCTATCCGATCATATCCTATCCTCTATAATTTCGTATCCTCTATCCTATCCTATCCTCTATCCTATCCAATCCCATATCCTATCCTATCCGCAATCCTGTCCTATCCTATATCCTATAATATCCCCTATCCTATCCAATCCTCTATCCTATCCTCTATCCTATCCTCTATCCTATCCTATCCTCTATTATATCCCATCCTCTATCCTATCCACTATCGTATCCTATTCTCTATCCTATCCTATCCTCCATCCTATCCTATCCTCTATCCTATCCTATCCTCTATCCTATCCTATCCTCTATCCTATCGAATCCCTTGTCCTATCCTCTATCGTCTCCTATCCTCTATCCTATCCAATCCCCTATCCTATCCTCCATCCTATCCTATCCTCTGTCATATCCTATCCTCTATCCTATCCAATCCTATATCCTATCCTATCCGCTATCCTGTCGTATCCTCTATCCTATAATATCCCCTATCCTATCCAATCCTCTATCCTATCCTGTATCCTATCCTATCCTCTATCCTATCCTATCTGCATTCCTATCCTATCCTCTATCCTATCCTATCCTCTATCCTATTCGATACTCTACCCTATCCTATCCGCTATCCTATGCTATCCTCTATCCTATCCATCCCCTATCCTATGCTCTATCCGATCATATCCTATCCTCTATAATTTCGTATCCTCTATCCTATCCTATCCTCTATCCTATCCAATCCCATATCCTATCCTATCCGCAATCCTGTCCTATCCTATATCCTATAATATCCCCTATCCTATCCAATCCTCTATCCTATCCTCTATCCTATCCTCTATCCTATCCTATCCTCTATTATATCCCATCCTCTATCCTATCCACTATCGTATCCTATTCTCTATCCTATCCTATCCTCCATCCTATCCTATCCTCTATCCTATCCTATCCTCTATCCTATCCTATCCTCTATAATTTCGTATCCTCTATCCTATCCTATCCCCTATCCTATCCAAACCTATATCCTATCCTATCCGCTATCCTGTCCTATCCTCTATCCTATAATATCCCCTATCCTATCCAATCCTCTATCCTATCCTCTATCCTATCCTCTATCCTATCCTATCCTCTATCCTATCCAATCACCTTTCCTTTCCTCTATTCGATCCTCTCCTCTATAATATCGAATCCTCTATCCTATCCGGTGCTCTATCCTATAATATCATCCATCCTATCCTATTCTCTATCCTATCGTATCAACTATCCTATCTAATCCCCTATCCTATCCTCTTTCCTATCCTCTATCCTATCGTCTATCCTATCCTATCCTCTATCCTATCCTATCCTCTATCCTATCCTATCCTCTACCCAATCCTATCCTCTATCCTATCCTAACCTCTATCCTATCCTATCCTCTATCCTATCCTATCCTCTATCCTATTCTATATTCTATCTGATCCTATCCGATCCTCTATCTTATCCTATCCTCTATCCTATTCTATCCTCATTCCTATCCTATCCTCTATCCTATCCTATCCTCTATCCTATTCTATACTCTACCCTATCCTATCCGCTATCCTATCCTATCCTCTATCCTATCCTATCCTCTATCCTATCCTATCCTATCCTCTATCCTATCCTATCCTATCCTCTATCCTATCCTATCCTCTATCGTCTCCTGTCCTCTATCCTATACAATCTCCTATCATATCCTCTATCCTATATTATCCACTATCCTATCCTATTCTCTATCCTATCCAATTCTATATCCTAACCTCTATACACTCCAATCCTCTATCCTATCCTATCCTCTATCCTATAATATCATCTATCCTATCCTATCCTCTATCCTGTTCTATTCTCTATCCTATCCTCTATCCTATCCTATCCTCTATCGTCTCCTGTCCTCTATCCTATACAATCCCCTATCATATCCTCTATCGTCTCCTATCCTCTATCCTATCCAATGCCCTATCCTATCCTCCATCCTATCCTATCCTCTGCCCTATCCTATCCTCTATCCTATAATATTATCTATCCTATCCTATCCTCTATCCTGTTCTATTCTCTATCCTATCCTCTATCCTATCCTATCCTCTATCGTCTCCTATCTTCTATCCTATCCAATCCCCTATCCTATCCTCTATCCTATATGATCCACTATCCTATCCTATTCTCTATCCTATCCAATTCTATATCCTAACCTCTATACACTCCAATCCTCTATCCTATCCTATCCTCTATCCTATAATATCTTCTATCCTATCCTATCCTCTATCCTGTTCTATTCTCTATCCTATCCTCTATCCTATCCTATCCTCTATCGTCTCCTGTCCTCTATCCTATACAATCCCCTATCATATCCTCTTTCCTATCCAATCCCCTATCCTATCCTCTATCGTCTCCTATCCCCTATCCTATCCTATCCTCATTGCTATCCTATCCTCTATCCTATAATATCATCTATCCTATCCTATCCTCTATCCTGTTCTATTCTCTATCCTATCCTCTATCCTATCCTATCCTCTATCCTTTCCCATTCTCTATCCTATCCTCTATCCTATCCTATCCTCTGTCCTATCCACTATCGTATAATATCCTCTATCCTATACAATCCTATATCCTATCCTCTATACACTCCAATCCTCTATCCTATCCTATCCTCTATCCTATCCTATCCTGTATCCTATCCTATCCTGTATCCTATCCTATCCTGTATCCTATCCTATCCTATCCTGTATCCTATCCAATCCCCTATCCTATGCTCTATCCGATCATATCCTATCCTCTATAATTTCGTATCCTCTATCCTATCCTATCCTCTATCCTATCCAATCCTATATCCTATCCTATCCGCAATCCTGTCCTATCCTATATCCTATAATATCCCCTATCCTATCCAATCATCTATCCTATCCTCTGTCCTATTCTCTATCCTATCCAATCCTATATCCCATCCTCTATAAAATCCAATCCTCTATCCTATAATATCCTCTATCCTATCCTATACTCTATCCTATCCTATCCTCTATAATTTCGTATCCTCTATCCTATCCTATCCTCCATCCTATCCTATCCTCTATCCTATCCTATCCTCTATACTATCGTATCCTATCCTCTGTCCTATCCTATCCTCTATCCTATCCTATCCTCTATCCTATCCTATCCTCCATCCTATCCAATACTCTATCCTATCGTATCGTCTATCCTATCCAATCCCCTATCCTATCCTCTATCGTCTCCGATCCTCTATCCTATCCAATCCCCTATCCTATCCTATCCTCTGTCCTATCCTATCCTCTATCCTATCCTATCCTCAATAATATCCTATCCTCTATCCTATCCTATCCTCCATCCTATCCTATCCTCTATCCTATCCTCTATCCTATCCTCTATCCTATCCTATCCTCTATTATATCCCATCCTCTATCCTATCCACTATCGTATTCTATTCTCTATCCTATCCAATCCTATATCCCATCCTCTATAAAATCCAGTCCTCTATCCTATCCTATCCTCTATCCTATCCTATCCTCTATCCTATCCTATCCTCTATCCTATCCAATCCTATGTCCTATACTCTATCGTATCCTATTCTCTATCCTATCCTATCCTCCATCCTATCCTATCCTCTATCCTATCCAATCCCCTATCCTTTCCTCTATTCGATCCTCTCCTCTATAATATCGAATCCTCTATCCTATCCTGTGCTCTATCCTATAATATCATCCATCCTATCCTATTCTCTATCCTATCGTATCAACTATCCTATCCAATCCCCTATCCTATCCTCTTTCCTATCCTCTATCCAATCCACTATCCTATCCTATCCTCTATCGTATCCTATCCTCTATCCTATCGAATCCCCTATCCTATCCTGTATCCTATCCAATCCCCTATCCTATCCTCCATCCTATCCTATCCTCTGTCCTATCCTATCCTCTATCCTATAATATCATCTATCCTATCCTATCCTCTATCCTGTTCTATTCTCTATCCTATCCTCTATCCTATCCTATCCTCTATCCTTTCCCATTCTCTATCCTATCCTCTATCCTATCCTATCCTCTGTCCTATCCACTATCGTATAATATCCTCTATCCTATACAATCCTATATCCTATCCTCTATACACTCCAATCCTCTATCCTATCCTATCCTCTATCCTATCCTATCCTGTATCCTATCCTATCCTGTATCCTATCCTATCCTGTATCCTATCCTATCCTCTATCCTATCCTATCCTCTATCCTATCCTATCCTCTATCCAATCCTATCCTCTATCCTATCCTATCCTCTATCCTATCCAATCCTATATCCTATCCTATCCGCTATCCTGTCCTATCCTCTATCCTATAATATCCCCTATCCTATCCAATCCTCTATCCTATCCTCTATCCTATCCTCTATCCTATCCTATCCTCTATCCTATCCAATCCCCTATCCTTTCCTCTATTCGATCCTCTCCTCTATAATATCGAATCCTCTGTCCTATCCTGTGCTCTATCCTATAATATCATCCATCCTATCCTATTCTCTATCCTATCGTATCAACTATCCTATCCTATCCTCTATTATATCCCATCCTCTATCCTATCCACTATCGTATTCTATTCTCTATCCTATCCAATCCTATATCCCATCCTCTATAAAATCCAATCCTCTATCCTATCCTATCCTCTATCCTATCCTATCCTCTATCCTATCCTTTCCTCTATCCTATCCAATCCTATGTCCTATACTCTATCGTATCCTATTCTCTATCCTATCCTATCCTCCATCCTATCCTATCCTCTATCCTATCCAATAGCCTATCCTTTCCTCTATTCGATCCTCTCGTCTATAATATCGAATCCTCTATCATATCCTGTGCTCTATCCTATAATATCATCCATCCTATCCTATTGTCTATCCTATCGTATCAACTATCCTATCCAATCCCCTATCCTATCCTCTTTCCTATCCTCTATCCTATCCACTATCCTATCCTATCCTCTATCGTATCCTATCCTCTATCCTATCCAATCCCCTATCCTATCCTCTATCCTATCCAATCCCCTATCCTATCCTCCATCCTATCCTATCCTCTGTCCTATCCTATCCTCTATCCTATAATATCATCTATCCTATCCTATCCTCTATCCTGTTCTATTCTCTATCCTATCCTCTATCCTATCCTATCCTCTATCCTTTCCCATTCTCTATCCTATCCTCTATCCTATCCTATCCTCTGTCCTATCCACTATCGTATAATATCCTCTATCCTATACAATCCTATATCCTATCCTCTATACACTCCAATCCTCTATCCTATCCTATCCTCTATCCTATCCTATCCTCTATCCTATCCTATCCTGTATCCTATCCTATCCTGTATCCTATCCTATCCTCTATCCTATCCTATCCTCTATCCTATCCTATCCTCTATCCAATCCTATCCTCTATCCTATCCTATCCTCTATCCCATCCTATCCTCTATCGTCTCCAGTCCTCTATCCTATACAATCCCCTATCATATCCTCTATCGTCTCCTATCCTCTATCCTATCCAATCCCCTATCCTATCCTCTATCTTATCCTATCCTCTATCCTATCCTATCCTCATTCCTATCCCATCCTCTATCCTATCCTATCCTCTATCCTATTCTATACTCTACCCTATCCTATCCGCTATCCTATCCTATCCTCTATCCTATCCTATCCTCTATAATTTCGTATCCTCTATCCTATCCTATCCTCTATCCTATCCAATCCTATATCCTATCCTATCCTCTATCCTATTCTATACTCTACCCTATCCTATCCGCTATCCTATCCTATCCTCTATCCTATCCAATCCCCTATCCTATGCTCTATCCGATCATATCCTATCCTCTATATTTTCGTATCCTCTATCCTATCCTATCCTCTATCCTATCCAATCCTATATCCTATCCTATCCGCTATCCTGTCCTATCCTCTATCCTATAATATCCCCTATCCTATCCAATCCTCTTTCCTATCCTCTATCCTATCCTCTATCCTATCCTATCCTCTATCGTATCCTATCCTCTATCCTATCCTATCCTCTATTATATCCCATCCTCTATCCTATCCACTATCGTATCCTATTCTCTATCCTATCCTATCCTCCATCCTATCCTATCCTCTATCCTATCCTATCCTCTATCCTATCCTCTCCTCTATAATTTCGTATCCTCTATCCTATCCTATCCTCTATCCTATCCAATCCCTTATCCTATCCTATCCGCAATCCTGTCCTATCCTATATCCTATAATATCCCCTATCCTATCCAATCCTCTATCCTATCCTCTATCCTATCCTCTATCCTATCCTATCCTCTATTATATCCCATCCTCTATCCTATCCACTATCGTATTCTATTCTCTATCCTATCCAATCCTATATCCCATCCTCTATAAAATCCAATCCTCTATCCTATCCTATCCTCTATCCTATCCTATCCTGTATCCTATCCTATCCTCTATCCTATCCTATCCTCTATCCTATCCTATCCTCTATCCAATCCTATCCTCTATCCTATCCTATCCTCTATCCCATCCTATCCTCTATCGTCTCCAGTCCTCTATCCTATACAATCCCCTATCATATCCTCTATCGTCTCCCATCCTCTATCCTATCCAATCCCCTATCCTATCCTCTATCTTATCCTATCCTCTATCCTATCCTATCCTCATTCCTATCCTATCCTCTATCCTATCCTATCCTCTATCCTATTCTATACTCTACCCTATCCTATCCGCAATCCTGTCCTATCCTATATCCTATAATATCCCCTATCCTATCCAATCCTCTATCCTATCCTCTATCCTATCCTCTATCCTATCCTATCCTCTATTATATCCCATCCTCTATCCTATCCACTATCGTATCCTATTCTCTATCCTATCCTATCCTCCATCCTATCCTATCCTCTATCCTATCCTATCCTCTATCCTATCCTATCCTCTATCCTATCCTATCCTCTATAATTTCGTATCCTCTATCCTATCCTATCCTCTATCCTATCCTATCCTCTATAATTTCGTATCCCCTATCCTATCCTATCCTCTATCCTATCCAATCCTATATCCTATCCTATCCGCTATCCTGTCCTATCCTCAATCCTATAATATCCCCTATCCTATCCAATCCTCTATCCTATCCTCTATCCTATCCTCTATCCTATCCTCTATCCTATCCTATCCTCTATCGTCTCCTATCTTCTATCCTATCCAATCCCCTATCCTATCCTCTATCCTATAGTATCCACTATCCTATCCTGTTCTCTAACCTATCGTATCAACTATCCTATCCATTCCCCTATCCTATCCTCTATTCTATCCTCTATCCTATCTTCTATCCTATCCTAATCTCTATCCTTTCCCATTCTGTATCCTATCCTCTGTCCTATCCACTATCGTATAATATCGTCTATCCTATACAATCCTATATCCTATCCTCTATACACTCCAATCCTCTATCCTATCCTATCCTCTATGATATCCTATCCTCTATCCTATCCTATCCTCTATCCAACCCTATGCTCTATCCTATCCTATCCTCTATCCCATCCTATCCTCTATCGTCTCCAGTCCTCTATCCTATACAATCCCCTATCATATCCTCTATCGTCTCCTATCCTCTATCCTATCCAAACCCCTATCCTATCCTCTATCTTATCCTATCCTCTATCCTATCCTATCCTCATTCCTATCCTATCCTCTATCCTATCCTATCCTCTATCCTATTCTATACTCTACCCTATCCTATCCGCTATCCTATCCTATCCTCTATCCTATCCAATCCCCTATCCTATGCTCTATCCGAACATATCCTATCCTCTATAATTTCGTATCCTCTATCCTATCCTATCCTCTATCCTATCCAATCCCTTATCCTATCCTATCCGCAATCCTGTCCTATCCTATATCCTATAATATCCCCTATCCTATCCAATCCTCTATCCTATCCTCTATCTTATATTCTATCCTTTCCTATCCTCTATTATATCCCATCCTCTATCCTATCCACTATCGTATTCTATTCTCTATCCTATCCAATCCTATATCCCATCCTCTATAAAATCCAAAACTCTATCCTATCCTATCCTCTATCCTATCCTATCCTCTATCCTATCCTATCCTCTATCCTATCCTATCCTCTATCCTATCCTCTATCCTATCCTATCCTCTATTATATCCCAACCTCTATCCTATCCACTATCGTATCCTATTCTCCATCCTATCCTATCCTCCATCCTATCCTATCCTCTATCCTATCCTATCCTCTATCCTATCCTATCCTCTATAATTTCGTATCCTCTATCCTATCCCATCCTCTATCCTATCCTATCCTCTATAATTTCGTATCCTCTATCCTATCCTATCCTCTATCCTATCCAATCCTATATCCTATCCTATCCGCTATCCTGTCCTATCCTCAATCCTATAATATCCCCTATCTTATCCAATCCTCTATCCTATCCTCTATCCTATCCTCTATCCTATCCTATCCTCTATCCTATCCTCTATCCTATCCTATCCTCTATCGTATCCTATCCTCTATCCTATCCAATCCCCTATCCTATCCTCTATCGTCTCCTATCCTCCATCCTATCCAATCCCCTATTCTATCCTCCATCCTATCCTATCCTCTGTCCTATCCTATCCTCTTTCCTATAATATCATCTATCCTATCCTATCCTCTATCCTGTTCTATTCTCTATCCTATTCTCTATCCTATCCTATCCTCTATCGTCTCCTATCTTCTATCCTATCCAATCCCCTATCTATCCTCTATCCTATATTTCCCACTATCCTATCCTGTTCTCTAACCTATCGTATCAACAATCCTATCCATTCCCCTATCCTATCCTCTATTCTATCCTCTATCCTATCCTCTATCCTATCCTATCCTCTATCCTTTCCCATTCTCTATCCTATCCTCTATCCTATCCTATCCTCTGTCCTATCCTCTATCCTATCCTATCCTCATTCCTATCCTATCCTCTATCCTATCCTATCCTCTATCCTGTTCTATTCTCTATCCTATCCTCTATCCTATCCTATCCTCTATCGTCTCCTATCTTCTATCCTATCCAATCCCCTATCCTATCCTCAATCCTATATTATCCACTATCCTATCCTGTTCTCTAACCTATCGTATCAACTATTCTATTCATTCCCCTATCCTATCCTCTATTCTATCCTCTACCCTATCCTCTATCCTATCCTCTATCCTTTCCCATTCTCTATCCTATCCTCTATCCTATCCTATCCTCTATCCTATCCAATCCTCTATAATATCCTATCGTCTATCCTATCCTATCCTCTGTCCTATCCTATGCTCTATCCGATCATATCCTATCCTCTATATTTTCGTATCCTCTATCCTATCCTATCCTCTATCCTATCCAATCCTATATCCTATCCTATCCGCAATCCTGTCCTATCCTATATCCTATAATATCCCCTATCCTATCGAATCCTCTATCCTATCCTCTATCCTATCCTCTATCCTATCCTATCCTCTATTATATCCCATCCTCTATCCTATCCACTATCGTATCCTATTCTCTATCCTATCCTATCCTCCATCCTATCCTATCCTCTATCCTATCCTATCCTCTATCCTATCTTATCCTCTATCCTATCCAATCCCCTATCCTATCCTCTATCTTATCCTATCCTCTATCCTATCCAATTCTCTATAATATCCTATCGTCTATCCTATCCTATCCTCTGTCCTATCCTATGCTCTATCCGATCATATCCTATCCTCTATATTTTCGTATCCTCTATCCTATCCTATCCTCTATCCTATCCAATCCTATATCCTATCCTATCCGCAATCCTGTCCTATCCTATATCCTATAATATCCCCTATCCTATCCAATCCTCTATCCTATCCTCTATCCTATCCTCTATCCTATCCTATCCTCTATTATATCCCATCCTCTATCCTATCCACTATCGTATCCTATTCTCTATCCTATCCTATCCTCCATCCTATCCTATCCTCTATCCTATCCTATCCTCTATCCTATCCTATCCTCTATCCTATCCTATCCTCTATAATTTCGTATCCTCTATCCTATCCTATCCTCTATCCTATCCTATCCTCTATAATTTCGTATCCTCTATCCTATCCTATCCTCTATCCTATCCAATCCTATTTCCTATCCTATACGCTATCCTGTCCTATCCTCAATCCTATAATATCCCCTATCCTATCCAATCCTCTATCCTATCCTCTATCCTATCCTCTATCCTATCCTATCCTCTATCGTATCCTATCCTCTATCCTATCCAATCCCCTATCCTATCCTCTATCGTCTCCTATCCTCTATCCTATCCAATCGCCTATCCTATCCTCCATCCTATCCTATCCTCTGTCCTATCCTATCCTCTTTCCTATAATATCATCTATCCTATCCTATCCTCTATCCTGTTCTATTCTCTATCCTATTCTCTATCCTATCCTATCCTCTATCGTCTCCTATCTTCTATCCTATCCAATCCCCTATCTATCCTCTATCCTATATTTCCCACTATCCTATCCTGTTCTCTAACCTATCGTATCAACTATCCTATCCATTCCCCTATCCTATCCTCTATGCTATCCTCTATCCTATCCTCTTTCCTACTCTATCCTCTATCCTTTCCCATTCTCTATCCTATCCTCTATCCTATTCTATCCTCTGTCCTATCCACTATCGTATAATATCCTCTATCCTATACAATCCTATATCCTATCCTCTATACACTCCAATCCTCTATCCTATCCTATCCTCTATCCTATCCTATCCTGTATACTATCCTATCCTGTATCCTATCCTATCCTCTATCCTATCCAATCCCCTATCCTATCCTCCATCCTATCCTATCCTCTGTCCTATCCTATCCTCTATCCTATAATATCATCTATCCTATCCTATCCTCTATCCTATCCTATCCTATCCTCTATCCTATTCTATCCTCTATCCTATCCTATCCTCTATCCTATCCAATCCTATGTCCTATCCTATCCGCTATCCTATCTTTTCCTCTATCAAATTCTCTATCCTATCCTCTATCCTATCCTATGCTCTATCCAATCCTATCCTCTATCCTATCCTATCCTCTATCCAATCCTATCCTCTATCCTAACCTATCCTCTATCCTATCCTATCCTCTATCCTATCCTATCCTCTATCCTATCCTATCCTCTATCCAATCCTATCCTCTATCCTATCCTAACCTCTTTCCTATCCTATCCTATCCTCTATCCTATTCTATCCTCTATCCTATCCTATCCTCTATCCTATCCAATCCTATGTCCTATCCTATCCGCTATCCTATCTTTTCCTCTATCAAATTCTCTATCCTATCCTATCCTCTATCCTATCCAATCCCCTATCCTTTCCTCTATTCGATCCTCTCCTTTATAATATCGAATCCTTTATCCTATCCTGTGCTCTATCCTATAATATCATCCATCCTATCCTATTCTCTATCCTATCGTATCAACTATCCTATCCAATCCCCTATCCTATCCTCTTTCCTATCCTCTATCCTATCCTCTATCCTATCCTATCCTCTATCGTATCCTATCCTCTATCCTATCCAATCCCCTATCCTATCCTCTATCGTCTCCTATCCTCTATCCTATCCAATCCCCTATCCTATCCTCCATCCTATTCTATCCTCTGTCCTATCCTATCTTCTACCCTATTCTATCCTCTATCCTATCCTATAATCTATCCTATCCTATCATCTATCCTATCCTATCCTCTATCCTATAATATCATCTATCCTATCCAATCCTCTATCCTATCCTATCCTCTATCCTATAATATCATCTATCCTATCCTATCCTCTATCCTGTTCTATTCTCTGTTTTATCCTCTATCCTATCCTATCCTCTATCGTCTCCTATCCTCTATCGTATAATATCCTCTATCCTATCCTATCCTCTATCCTATCCTATCCTCTATCCTATCCTATCCTCTAACCTATCCTATCCTCTATCCTATCCTATCCTCTATCCTATCCTATCCTCTGGCCTATCCTATCCTCTATAATATCCTATCCTCTACCCTATCCTATCCTCTATCCTATCCTATACTCTATCCTATCCTATCCTCTATCCTATCCTATCCTCTATTCTATAAAATCCTCTATCCTATCCTCTATCCAATCCTATCCTCTATCCTATCCTAACCTCTATCCTATCCTATCCTCTATCCAATCCTATCCTCTATCCTATCCTATCCTCTATCCTGTTCTATTCTCTATCCTATCCTCTATCGTATCCTATCCTCTATCGTCTCCTATCTTCTATCCTATCCAATCCCCTATCCTATCCTCAATCCTATATTATCCACTATCCTATCCTGTTCTCTAACCTATCGTATCAACTATTCTATCCATTCCCCTATCCTATCCTCTATTCTATCCTCTACCCTATCCTCTATCCTATCCTCTATCCTTTCCCATTCTCTATCCTATCCTCTATCCTATCCTATCCTCTATCCTATCCAATCCTATATCCTATCCTATCCGCAATCCTGTCCTATCCTATATCCTATAATATCCCCTATCCTATCCAATCCTCTATCCTATCTTCTATCCTATCCTCTATCCTATCCTATCCTCTATTATATCCCATCCTCTATCCTATCCACTATCGTATCCTATTCTCTATCCTATCCTATCCTCCATCCTATCCTATCCTCTATCCTATCCTATCCTCTATCCTATCCTATCCTCTATCCTATCCAATCCCCTATCCTATCCTCTATCTTATCCTATCCTCTATCCTATCCAATTCTCTATAATATCCTATCGTCTATCCTATCCTATCCTCTGTCCTATCCTATGCTCTATCCGATCATATCCTATCCTCTATATTTTCGTATCCTCTATCCTATCCTATCCTCTATCCTATCCAATCCTATATCCTATCCTATCCGCAATCCTGTCCTATCCTATGTCCTATAATATCCCCTATCCTATCCAATCCTCTATCCTATCCTCTATCCTATCCTCTATCCTATCCTATCCTCTCTCCTATCCAATCCTATGTCCTATACTCTATCGTATCCTATTCTCTATCCTATCCTATCCTCTATCCTATCCTATCCTCTATATTATCCTCTCCTCTATCCTATCCTATCCTCTATAATTTCGTATCCTCTATCCTATCCTATCCTCTATCCTATCCAATCCCCTATCCTATCCTCTATCGTCTCCTATCCTCTATCCTATCCAATCCCCTATCCTATCCTCCATCCTATTCTATCCTCTGTCCTATCCTATCTTCTACCCTATTCTATCCTCTATCCTATCCTATAATCTATCCTATCCTATCATCTATCCTATCCTATCCTCTATCCTATCGTATCCTCTATCGTCTCCTGTCCTCTATCCTATACAATCCCCTATCACATCCTCTATCGTCTCCTATCCTCTATCGTATCCAATCCCCTATCCTATCCTCTATCGTCTCCGATCCTCTATCCTATCCAATCCCCTATCCTATCCTCCATCCTATCCTATCCTCTGTCCTATCCTATCCTCTATCCTATAATATCATCTATCCTATCCTATCCTCTATCCTGTTCTATTCTCTATCCTATCCTCTATCCTATCATATCCTCCATCGTCTCCTATCTTCTATCCTATCCAATCCCCTATCCTATCCTCTATCCTATATTATCCACTATCCTATCCTATTCTCTATCCTATCCAATCCTATATCCTAACCTCTATACACTCCAATCCTCTATCCTATCCTATCCTCTATCCTATAATATCATCTATCCTATCCTATCCTCTATCCTGTTCTATTCTCTGTCCTATCCTCTATCCTATCCTATCCTCTATCGTCTCCTATCCTCTATCGTATAATATCCTCAATCCTATCCTATCCTCTATCCTATCCTCTATCCTATCCTGTCCTCTATCCTATCCTATCCTCTATTCTATCCTATCCTCTATCCTATCCTATCCTCTATCCTATCCTATCCTCTATCCTATCCTCTATCCTATCCTATCCTCTATCCTATCCTATCCTCTATCCAATCCTATCCTCTATCCTATCCTATCCTCTATCCTATCCTATCCTCTATCCTATCCTATCCTCTAACCTATCCTATCCTCTATCCTATCCTATCCTCTATCCTATCCTATCCTCTGGCCTATCCTATCCTCTATAATATCCTATCCTCTAACCTATCCTATCCTCTATCCTATCCTATACTCTATCCTATCCTATCCTCTATCCTATCCTATCCTCTATTCTATAAAATCCTCTATCCTATCCTATCCTCTATCCTATCCTATCCTCTATACACTCCAATCCTCTATTCTATCCAATCCTCTATCCTATCCTATCCTCTATCCTATCCTATCCTCTATCCAATCCTATCCTCTATCCTATCCTATCCTCTATCCTATCCTATCCTCTATCCTATCCTATCCTCTATCCTATCCTATCCTCTATCCTCTGTCCTATCCTATCCTCTATAATATCCTATCCTCTATCCTATCCTATCCTCTATCCTATCCTATCCTCTATCCTCTCCTCTCCTCTATCCTATCCTACCCTCCATCCAATCCTATCCTCTATCCTATTCTATCCTATCCTATCCTCTATCCTATCCTATCCTATCCTCTATCCTATCCTATCCTCTATCGTCTCCAGTCCTCTATCCTATACAATCCCCTATCATATCCTCTATCGTCTCCTATCCTCTATCCTATCCAATCCCCTACCCTATCCTCTATCTTATCCTATCCTCTATCCTATCCTATCCTCATTCCTATCCTATCCTCTATCCTATCCTATCCTATATCCCATCCTCTTTACACTCCAATCCTCTATCCTATCCTATCCTCTATCCTACCCTATCCTCTATAATATCCTATCCTCTATCCTAACCTATCCTCTATCCTATCCTATCCTCTATCGTATCCTATCCTCTATCCAATCCTATCCTCTATCCTATCCTATCCTCTATCCTATCCTATCCTCTATACACTCCAATCCTCTATTCTATCCAATCCTCTATCCTATCCTATCCTTTATCCTATCCTATCCTCTATCCAATCCTATCCTCTATCCTATCCTATCCTCTATCCTATCCTATCCTCTATCCTATCCTATCCTCTATCCTATCCTATCCTCTGTCCTATCCTATCCTCTATAATATCCTAACCTCTATCCTATCCTATCCTCTACCCTATCCTATCCTCTATCCTATCCTATCCTCTATCCTATCCTCACCTCTATCCTATCCTATCCTCCATCCAATCCTATCCTCTATCCTATTCTATCCTCTATCCTATCCTATCCTATCCTCTATCCTATCCTATCCTATCCTCTATCCTATCCTATCCTCTATCGTCTCCAGTCCTCTATCCTATACAATCCCCTATCATATCCTCTATCGTCTCCTATCCTCTATCCTATCCAATCCTCTATCCTATCCTCTATCTTATCCTATCCTCTATCCTATCCTATCCTCATTCCTATCCTATCCTCTATCCTATCCTATCCTCTATCCTATTCTATACTCTACCCTATCCTATCCGCTATCCTATCCTATCCTCTATCCTATCCAATCCCCTATCGTATTATATCCCATCCTCTATCCTATCCACTATCGTATCCTATTCTCTATCCTAACCAATCCTATATCCCATCCTCTATACACTCCAATCCTCTATCCTATCCTATCCTCTATCCTACCCTATCCTCTATAATATCCTATCCTCTATCCTAACCTATCCTCTATCCTATTCTATCCTCTATCCTATCCTATCCTCTATCCTATCCTATCCTCTATCCTATCCTATTCTCTATCCAATCCTATCCTCTATCCTATCCTAACCTCTATCGTATCCTATCCTCTATCCTATCCTATCCTCTATCCTATTCTATCCTCTATCCTATCCTATCCTCTATCCTATCCAATCCCCTATCCCATGCTCTATCCGACCATATCCTATCCTCTATAATTTCGTATCCTCTATCCTATCCTATCCTCTATCCTATACAATCCTATATCCTATCCCATCCGCAATCCTGTCCTATCCTATGTCCTATAATATCCCCTATCCTATCCAATCCTATATCCTATCCTCTATCCTATCCTCTATCCTATCCTATCCTCTCTCCTATCCAATCCTATGTCCTATACTCTATCGTATCCTATTCTCTATCCTATCCTATCCTCTATCCTATCCTATCCTCTATATTATCCTCTCCTCTATCCTATCCTATCCTATCCTCTATAATTTCGTATCCTCTATCCTATCCTATCCTCTATCCTATCCAATCCTATATCCTATCCTATCCGCTATCCTATCCAATCCCCTATCCTTTCCTCTATTCGATCCTCTCCTCTATAATATCGAATCCTCTATCCTATCCTGTGCTCTATGCTATAATGTCATCCATCCTATCCTATTCTCTATCCTATCGTATCAACTATCCTATCCAAGCCCATATCCTATCCCCTTTCCTATGCTCTATCCTATCCTCTATCCAATCCTATCCTCTATCCTATCCTAACCTCTATCCTATCATATCCTCTATCCAATCCTATCCTCTATCCTATCCTATCCTCTATCCTATCCTATCCTCTATCCTCTGTCCTATCCTATCCTCTATAATATCCTATCCTCTATCCTATCCTATCCTCTATCCTATCCTATCCTCTATCCTATCCTATCCTCTATCCTATCCTATACTCTATCCTATCGAATCCTATGTCCTATACTCTATCGTATCCTATTCTCTATCCTATCCTATCCTCCATCCTATCCTATCCTCTATCCTATCCTATCCTCTATCCTATCCTATCCTCTATAATTTCGTATCCTCTATCCTATCTTATCCTCTATCCTATCCAATCCTATATCCTATCCTATGCGCTACCCTATCCTATCCTCTATCCTATTCTCTATCCTATCCTATCCTCTATCCTATCCAATCCCCTATCCTTTCCTCTACTCGATCCTCTCCTCTATAATATCGAATCCTCTATCCTATCCTGTGCTCTATCCTATAATATCATCCATCCTATCCTATTCTCTATCCTATCGTATCGTCTATCCTATCCAATCCCCTATCCTATCCTCTATCCTATCCAATCCCCTATCCTATCCTCCATCCTATTCTATCCTCTGTCCTATCCTATCCTCTATCCTATAATATCATCTATCCTATCCTATCCTCTATCCTGTTCTATTCTCTATCCTATCCTCTATCCTATAATATCCCCTATCCTATCCAATCCTATGTCCTATACTCTATCGTATCCAATTCTCTATCCTATCCTATCCTCTATAATTTCGTATCCTCTATCCTATCTTATCCTCTATCCTATCCAATCCTATATCCTATCCTATGCGCTATCCTATCCTATCCTCTATCCTATTCTCTATCCTATCCTATCCTCTATCCTATCCAATCCCCTATCCTTTCCTCTACTCGATCCTCTCCTCTATAATATCGAATCCTCTATCCTATCCTGTGCTCTATCCTATAATATCATCCATCCTATCCTATTCTCTATCCTATCGTATCGTCTATCATATCCAATCCCCTATCCTATCCTCTATCGTCTCCTATCCTCTATCCTATCCAATCCCCTATCCTATCCTCCATCCTATTCTATGCTCTGTCCTATCCTATCCTCTATCCTATAATATCATCTATCCTATCCTATCCTCTATCCTGTTCTATTCTCTATCCTATCCTCTATCCTATAATATCCCCTATCCTATCCAATCCTCTATCCTATCCTCTATCCTATCCTCTATCCTATCCTATCCTCTATTATATCCCATCCTCTATCCTATCCTATCCTCTATTATATCCCATCCTCTATCCTATCCACTATCGTATCCTATTCTCTATCCTATCCAATCCTATATCCCATCCTCTATAGAATCCAATCCTCTATCCAATCCTACCCTCTATCCTATCCTATCCTCTCTCCTATCCAATCCTATGTCCTATACTCTATCCTATCCAATTCTCTATCCTATCCTATCCTCCATCCTATCCTATCCTCTATATTATCCTCTCCTCTATCCTATCCTATCCTCTATAATTTCGTATCCTCTATCCTATCCTATCCTCTATCCTATCCTATCCTCTATCCTATCCTATCCTCTATCCTATCCTATCCTCTATCCTATCCTATCCTCTATCCAATCCTATCCTCTATCCTATCCTATCCTCTATCCTATCCTATCCTCTATCCTATCCTATCCTCTAACCTATCCTATCCTCTATCCTATCCTATCCTCTATCCTATCCTATCCTCTGGCCTATCCTATCCTCTATAATATCCTATCCTCTATCCTATCCTATCCTCTATCCTATCCTATACTCTATCCTATCCTATGCTCTATCCTATCCTATCCTCTATTCTATAAAATCCTCTATCCTATCCTATCCTCTATCCTATCCTATCCTTTATACACTCTAATCCTCTATTCTATCCAATCCTCTATCCTATCCTATCCTTTATCCTATCCTATCCTCTATCCAATCCTATCCTCTATCCTATCCTATCCTCTATCCTATCCTATCCTCTATCCTATTCTATCCTCTATCCTATCCTATCCTCTGTCCTATCCTATCCTCTATAATATCCTAACCTCTATCCTATCCTATCCTCTATCCTATCCTATCCTCTATCCTATCCTATCCTCTATCCTATCCTCTCCTCTATCCTATCCTATCCTCCATCCAATCCTATCCTCTATCCTATTCTATCCTCTATCCTATCCTATCCTATCCTCTATCCTATCCTATCCTATCCTCTATCCTATCCTATCCTCTATCGTCTCCAGTCCTCTATCCTATACAATCCCCTATCATATCCTCTATCGTCTCCTATCCTCTATCCTATCCAATCCCCTATCCTATCCTCTATCGTCTCCTATCCTCTATCCTATCCTATCCTCATTCCTATCCTATCCTCTACCCTATTCTATCCTCTATCCTATCCTATAATCTATCCTATCCTATCATCTATCCTATCCTATCCTCTATCCTATCGTATCCTCTATCGTCTCCTGTCCTCTATCCTATACAATCCCCTATCACATCCTCTATCGTCTCCTATCCTGTATCGTATCCAATCCCCTATCCTATCCTCTATCGTCTCCGATCCTCTATCCTATCCAATCCCCTATCCTATCCTCCAACCTATCCTATCCTCTGTCCTATCCTATCCTCTATCCTATAATATCATCTATCCTATCCTATCCTCTATCGTCTCCTATCTTCTATCCTATCCAATCCCCTATCCTATCCTCTATCCTATATTATCCACTATCCTATCCTATTCTCTATCCTATCCAATCCTATATCCTAACATCTATACACTCCAATCCTCTATCCTATCCTATCCTCTATCCTATAATATCATCTATCCTATCCTATCCTCTATCCTGTTCTATTCTCTGTCCTATCCTCTATCCTATCCTATCCTCTATCGTCTCCTATCCTCTATCCTATCCTATCCTCTATCCTATCCTATCCTCTATCCTATCCTATCCTCTAACCTATCCTATCCTCTATCCTATCCTATCCTCTATCCTATCCTATCCTCTGGCCTATCCTATCCTCTATAATATCCTATCCTATCCTCTATAATATCCTATCCTCTATCCTATCCTATCCTCTATCCTATCCTATACTCTATCCTATCCTATCCTCTATCCTATCCTATCCTCTATTCTATAAAATCCTCTATCCTATCCTATCCTCTATCCTATCCTATCCTCTATACACTCCAATCCTCTATTCTATCCAATCCTCTATCCTATCCTATCCTTTATCCTATCCTATCCTCTATCCAATCCTATCCTCTATCCTATCCTATCCTCTATCCTATCCTATCCTCTATCCTATCCTATCCTCTATACACTCCAATCCTCTATTCTATCCAATCCTCTATCCTATCCTATCCTTTATCCTATCCTATCCTCTATCCTATCCTATCCTCTATCCTATCCTATCCTCTATCCTATCCTATCCTCTATCCTATCCTATCCTCTATCCTATCCTATCCTCTATCCTATCCTATCCTCTGTCCTATCCTATCCTCTATAATATCCTATCCTCTATCTTATCCTATCCTCTATCCTATCCTATCCTCATTCCTATCCTATCCTCTATCCTATCCTATCCTCTACCCTATTCTATACTCTACCCCATCCTATCCGCTATCCTATCCTATCCTCTATCCTATCCAATCCCCTATCCTATTATATCCCATCCTCTATTCTATCCACTATCGTATCCTATTCTCTATCCTATCCAATCCTATATCCCATCCTCTATACACTCCAATCCTCTATCCTATCCTATCCTCTATCCTACCCTATCCTCTATAATATCCTATCCTCTATCCTAACCTATCCTCTATCCTATCCTATCCTCTATCCTATCCTATCCTCTATCCTATCCTATCCTCTATCCTATCCTATCCTCTATCCTATCCTATCCTCTATCCAATCCTATCCTCTATCCTATCCTAACCTCTATCCTATCCTATCCTCTATCCTATCCTATCCTCTATCCTATTCTATCCTCTATCCTATCCTATCCTCTATCCTATCCAATCCCCTATCCCATGCTCTATCCGACCATATCCTGTCCTCTATAATTTCGTATCCTCTATCCTATCCTATCCTCTATCCTATACAATCCTATATCCTATCCTATCCGCAATCCTGTCCTATCCTATATCCTATAATATCCCCTATCCTATCCAATCCTCTATCCTATCCTCTATCCTATCCTCTATCCTATCCTATCCTCTATTATATCCCACCCTCTATCATCTCCACTATCGTATCCTATTCTCTATCCTATCCAATCCTATATCCCATCCTCTATACACTCCAATCCTCTATCCTATCCTATCCTCTATCCTACCCTATCCTCTATAATATCCTATCCTCTATCCTAACCTATCCTCTATCCTATCCTATCCTCTATCCTATCCTATCCTCTATCCTATCCCATCCTCTATCCTATCCTATCCTCTATCCAATCCTATCCTCTATCCTATCCTAACCTCTATCCTATCCTATCCTCTATCCTATCCTATCCTCTATCCTATTCTATCCTCTATCCTATCCTATCCTCTATCCTATCCAATCCCCTATCCCATGCTCTATCCGACCATATCCTATCCTCTATAATTTCGTATCCTCTATCCTATCCTATCCTCTATCCTATACAATCCTATATCCTATCCTATCCGCAATCCTGTCCTATCCTATATCCTATAATATCCCCTATCCTATCCAATCCTCTATCCTATCCTCTATCCTATCCTCTACCCTATCCTATCCTCTATTATATCCCACCCTCTATCATCTCCACTATCGTATCCTATTCTCTATCCTATCCAATCCTATATCCCATCCTCTATAAAATCCAATCCTCTATCCTATCCTATCCTCTATCCTATCCTATACTCTATCCTATCCAATCCTATGTCCTATACTCTATCGTATCCTATTCTCTATCCTATCCTATCCTCCATCCTATCCTATCCTCTATATTATCCTCTCCTCTATCCTATCCTATCCTCTATAATTTCGTATCCTCTATCATATCCTATCCTCTATCCTATCCAATCCTATATCCTATCCTATCCGCTATCCTATCCAATCCCCTATCCTTTCCTCTATTCGATCCTCTCCTCTATAATATCGAATCCTCTATCCTATCCTGTGCTCTATGCTATAATGTCATCCATCCTATCCTATTCTCTATCCTATCGTATCAACTATCCTATCCAAGCCCATATCCTATCCCCTTTCCTATGCTCTATCCTATCCTCTATCCAATCCTATCCTCTATCCTATCCTAACCTCTATCCTATCCTATCCTCTATCCTATCCTATCCTCTATCCTATCCTATCCTCTATCCTATCCTATCCTCTATCCTATCCTATCCTCTGTCCTATCCTATCCTCTATAATATCCTATCCTCTATCCTATCCTATCCTCTATCCTAAACTATCCTCTATCCGATCCTATCCTCTATCCTATCCTATCCTCTATCCTATCCTATCCTCTATCCAACCCTATCCTCTATCCTATCCTATCCTATCCCCTATCCTATCCTATCCTCTATCCTATCCTATCCTCTATCCTATCCTATCGTCTATCCTATTCTATCCTCTATCCTATCCTATCCTCTATCCTATCCTATCCTCTATCCTGTCCTATCCTCTATCCTATAATATCCCCTATCCTATCCAATCCTCTATCCTATCCTCTATCCTATCCTCTATCCTATCCTCTATCCTATCCATTCCCCTATCCTATCCTCTATTCTATCCTCTATCCTATCCTCTATCCTATCCTATCCTCTATCCTTTCCCATTCTATATCCTATCCTCTATCCTATCCTATCCTCTATCCTATCCTATCCTATCCTGTATCCTATCCAATCCTCTATCCTATCCTATCCTCTGTCCTATCTACTATCGTATAATATCCTCTATCCTATCCAATCCTATATAATATCCTCTATACACTCCAATCCTCTATCCTATCCAATCCTCTATCCTATCCTATCCTCTATCCTATCCTATCCTCTATCCTATCCTATCCTCTATCCTATCCTATACTCTATCCTATCCAATCCTATGTCCTATACTCTATCGTATCCTATTCTCTATCCTATCCTATCCTCCATCCTATCCTATCCTCTATCCTATCCTATCCTCTATCCTATAATATCCCCTATCCTATCCAATCCTCTATCCTATCCTCTATCCTATCCTCTATCCTATCCTCTATCCTATCCATTCCCCTATCCTATCCTCTATTCTATCCTCTATCCTATCCTCTATCCTATCCTATCCTCTATCCTTTCCCATTCTATATCCTATCCTCTATCCTATCCTATCCTCTATCCTATCCTATCCTATCCTGTATCCTATCCAATCCTCTATCCTATCCTATCCTCTGTCCTATCTACTATCGTATAATATCCTCTATCCTATCCAATCCTATATAATATCCTCTATACACTCCAATCCTCTATCCTATCCAATCCTCTATCCTATCCTATCCTCTATCCTATCCTATCCTCTATCCTATCCTATCCTCTATCCTATCCTATACTCTATCCTATCCAATCCTATGTCCTATACTCTATCGTATCCTATTCTCTATCCTATCCTATCCTCCATCCTATCCTATCCTCTATCCTATCCTATCCTCTATCCTATCCTATCCTCTATCCTATCTTATCCTCTATCCTATCCAATCCTATATCCTATCCTATCCGCTATCCTATCCTATCCTCTATCCTATTCTCTATCCTATCCTATCCTCTATCCTATCCAATTCCCTGTCCTTTCCTCTATTCGATCCTCTCCTCTATAATATCGAATCCTCTATCCTATCCTGTGCTCTATCCTATAATGTCATCCATCCTATCCTATTCTCTATCCTATCGTATCAACTCTCCTATCCAATCCCCTATCCTATCCTCTTTCCTATGCTCTATCCTATCCTCTATCCTATCCTATCCTCTATCGTATCCTATCCTCTATCCTATCCTATCCTCTATCATATCCTATACCTCTATCCTATTCTATATTCTATCCCATCCTATCCGATCCTCTATCTTATCCTATCATCTATCCTATCCTATCCTCAATCCTATCCCATCCTCTATCCTATCCACTATCGTATCCTATTCTCTATCCTATCCAATCATATATCCTATCCTCTATCCAATCCAATCCTCTATCCTATCCTATCCTATCATCTATCCTATCCTATCATCTATCCTATCCTATCCTCTATCCTATCCTATCCTCTATCCTATCCTATCCTCTATCCTATCCTATCCTCTATCCTATCCTATCCTATCATCTATCCTATCCTATCATCTATGCTATCCTATCCTCCATCCCATCCTATCCTCTATCCTATCCAAACCTATATCCTATCCTATCCGCTATCCTGTCCTACCCTGTATCCTATAATATCACCTATTCTATCCAATCCTCTATCCTATCCTCTATCCTATCCTATCCTCTGTCCTATCCACTATCGTATAATATCCTCTATAATATCCAATCCTATATCCTATCCTCTATACACTCCAATCCTCTATCCTATCCTATCCTCTATCCTATCCTATCCTCTATCCTATCCTATCCACTGTCCTATCCTATCCTCTATAATATCCTATCCTCTATACTATCCTATCCTCTATCCTATCCTATCCTCTATCCTATCCTATCCTCTATCCTATCCTCTCCTCTATCGAATCCTATCCTTCATCCTATCCTATCCTCTATCCTATCCTATCCTCTATCATATCCTATCCTCTATCCTGTCCTACCCTCTATCCTATAATATCACCTATTCTATCCAATCCTCTATCCTATCCTCTATCCTATCCTATCCTCTGTCCTATCTACTATCGTATAATATCCTCTATCCTATCCTATCCTATCCTCTATCCTATCCTATCCTCTATCCGATCCTATCCTCTATCCTATCCTATCCTCTATCCTATCCTATCCTCTATCCAACCCTATCCTCTATCCTATCCTATCCTATCCCCTATCCTATCCTATCCTCTATCCTATCCTATCCTCTATCCTATCCTATCGTCTATCCTATTCTATCCTCTATCCTATCTTATCCTCTATCCTATCCTATCCTCTATCCTATCCTATCCTCTATAATTTCGTATCCTCTATCCTATCTTATCCTCTATCCTATCCAATCCTATATCCTATCCTATCCGCTATCCTATCCTATCCTCTATCCTATTCTCTATCCTATCCTATCCTCTATCCTATCCAATCCCCTATCCTTTCCTCTACTCGATCCTCTCCTCTATAATATCGAATCCTCTATCCTATCCTGTGCTCTATCCTATAATATCATCCATCCTATCCTATTCTCTATCCTATCGTATCGTCTATCCTATCCAATCCCCTATCCTATCCTCTTTCCTATCCTCTATCCTATCCTCTATCCTATCCTATCCTCTATCGACTCCTATCCTCTATCCTATCCAATCCCCTATCCTATCCTCCATGCTATTCTATCCTCTGTCCTATCCTATCCTCTATCCTATAATATCATCTATCCTATCCTATCCTCTATCCTGTTCTATTCTCTATCCTATCCTCTATCCTATAATATCCCCTATCCTATCCAATCCTCTATCCTATCCTCTATTCTATCCTCTATCCTATCCTATCCTCTATTATATCCCATCCTCTATACTATCCTATCCTCTATTATATCCCATCCTCTATCCTATCCACTATCGTATCCTATTCTCTATCCTATCCAATCCTATATCCCATCCTCTATAAAATCCAATCCTCTATCCAATCCTATCCTCTATCCTATCCTATCCTCTATCCTATCCAATCCGATGTCCTATACTCTATCGTATCCTATTCTCTATCCTATCCTATCCTCCATCCTATCCTATCCTCTATATTATCCTCTCCTCTATCCTATCCTATCCTCTATAATTTCGTATCCTCTATCCTATCCTATCCTCTATCCTATCCAATCCTATATCCTATCCTATCCGCTATCCTGTCCTATCCTCTATCCTATAATATACCCTATCCTATCCAATCCTCTATCCTATCCTCTATCCTATCCTATCCTCTATATTATCCTATCCTCTATCCTATCCAATCCCCTGTCCTTTCCTCTATTCGATCCTCTCCTCTATAATATCGAATCCTCTATCCTATCCTGTGCTCTATCCTATAATGTCATCCATCCTATCCTATTCTCTATCCTATCGTATCAACTCTCCTATCCAATCCCCTATCCTATCCTCTTTCCTATGCTCTATCCTATCCTCTATCCTATCCTATCCTCTATCGTATCCTATCCTCTATCCTATCCTATCCTCTATCATATCCTATACCTCTATCCTATTCTATATTCTATCCCATCCTATCCGATCCTCTATCTTATCCTATCATCTATCCTATCCTATCATCTATCCTATCCTATCCTCTATCCTATCCTATCCTCTATCCTATCCTATCCTCTATCCTATCCTATCCTCTATCTTATCCTATCCTATCATCTATCCTATCCTATCATCTATCCTATCCTATCCTCCATCCCATCCTATCCTCTATCCTATCCAAACCTATATCCTATCCTATCCGCTATCCTGTCCTACCCTGTATCCTATAATATCACCTATTCTATCCAATCCTCTATCCTATCCTCTATCCTATCCTATCCTCTGTCCTATCCACTATCGTATAATATCCTCTATAATATCCAATCCTATATCCTATCCTCTATACACTCCAATCCTCTATCCTATCCTATCCTCTATCCTATCCTATCCTCTATCCTATCGTATCCACTGTCCTATCCTATCCTCTATAATATCCTATACTCTATACTATCCTATCCTCTATCCTATCCTATCCTCTATCCTATCCTATCCTCTATCCTATCCTCTCCTCTATCGAATCCTATCCTTCATCCTATCCTATCCTCTATCCTTTCCTATCCTCTATCATATCCTATCCTCTATCCTGTCCTACCCTCTATCCTATAATATCACCTATTCTATCCAATCCTCTATCCTATCCTCTATCCTATCCTATCCTCTGTCCTATCCACTATCGTTTAGTATCCTCTATCCTATCCTATCCTATCCTCTATCCTATCCTATCCTCTATCCGATCCTATCCTCTATCCTATCCTCTATCCTATCCTATCCTCTATCCTATCCTATCCTCTATCCAACCCTATCCTCTATCCTATCCTATCCTATCCTCTATCCTATCCTATCCTCTATCCTATCCTATCCTCTATCCTATCCTATCGTCTATCCTATTCTATCCTCTATCCTATCCTATCCTCTATCCTATCCTATCCTCTATCCTGTCCTATCCTCTATCCTATAATATACCCTATCCTATCCAATCCTCTATCCTATCCTCTATCCTATCCTCTATCCTATCCTCTATCCTATCCTATCCTCTATCCTATCCATTCCCCTATCCTATCTTCTATTCTATCCTCTATCCTATCCTCTATCCTATCCTATCCTCTATCCTTTCCCATTCTATATCCTATCCTCTATCCTATCCTATCCTCTATCCTTTCCCATTCTATATCCTATCCTCTATCCTATCCTATCCTCTATCCTATCCTATCCTATCCTGTATCCTATCCAATCCTCTATCCTATCCTATCCTCTGTCCTATCTACTATCGTATAATATCCTCTATCCTATCCAATCCTATATAATATCCTCTATACACTCCAATCCTCTATCCTATCCTATCCTCTATCCTATCCTATCCTCTATCCTATCCTATCATCTATCCTATCCTATCCTCTATCCTATCCAATCCTCTATCCTATCCTCTATCTTATCCTATCCTGTATACTATCCTATCCTCATTCCTATCCTATCCTCTATCCTATCCTATCCTCTATCCTATCCTATCCTCTATCTTATCCTATCCTCTGTCCTATCATATCCTCTATCGTCTCCTATCCTCTTTCCTATACAATCCCCTATCCTATCCTCTATCTTATCCTATCCTCTATCCTATCCTATCCTCTATCCTATCCTATCCTCTATCCTATCCTATCCTATCCTCTATCGTCTCCAGTCCTCTATCCTATCCTATCCTCTATCCTATCCTATCCTCTATCCTACGCTATCCTCTATAATATCCTATCCTCTATCCTAACCTATCCTCTATCCTATCCTATCCTCCATCCTATCCTATCCTCTATCCTATCCTATCCTCTATCCAATCCTATCCTCTATCCTATCCTAACCTCTATCCTATCCTATCCTCTGTCCTATGCTATCCTCTGTCCTATCCTATCCTCTATAATATCAAATCCTCTATCCTATCCTATCCACTATCGTATAATATACTCTATCCTATACAATCCTATATCCTATCCTCTATACACTCCAATCCTCTATCCTATCCTATCCTCTATCCTATCCTATCCTCTATCCTATCCTATCCTCTATCCTATCCTATCCTCTATCCAATCCTATCCTCTATCCTATCCTAACCTCTATCCCATCCTATCCTCTATCCTATGCTATCCTCTGTCCTATCCTATCCTCTATAATATCAAATCCTCTATCCTATCCTATCCACTATCGTATAATATCCTCTATCCTATACAATCCTATATCCTATCCTCTATACACTCCAATCCTCTATCCTATCCTATCCTCTATCCTATCCTATCCTCTATCCTATCCTATCCTATCCTCTATCGTCTCCAGTCCTCTATCCTATACAATCCCCTACCATATCCTCTATCGTCTCCTATCCTCTTTCCTATACAATCCCCTATCCTATCCTCTATCTTATCCTATCCTCTATCCTATCCTATCCTCTATCCTATCCTATCCTATCCTCTATCGTCTCCAGTCCTCTATCCTATCCTATCCTCTATCCTACGCTATCCTCTATAATATCCTATCCTCTATCCTAACCTATCCTCTATCCTATCCTATCCTCCATCCTATCCTATCCTCTATCCTATCCTATCCTCTATCCAATCCTATCCTCTATCCTATCCTAACCTCTATCCTATCCTATCCTCTATCCTATGCTATCCTCTGTCCTATCCTATCCTCTATAATATCAAATCCTCTATCCTATCCTATCCACTATCGTATAATATACTCTATCCTATACAATCCTATATCCTATCCTCTATACACTCCAATCCTCTATCCTATCCTATCCTCTATCCTATCCTATCCTCTATCCTATCCTATCCTCTATCCTATCCTATCCTCTATCCAATCCTATCCTCTATCCTATCCTAACCTCTATCCCATCCTATCCTCTATCCTATGCTATCCTCTGTCCTATCCTATCCTCTATAATATCAAACCCTCTATCCTATCCTATCCACTATCGTATAATATCCTCTATCCTATACAATCCTATATCCTATCCTCTATACACTCCAATCCTCTATCCTATCCTATCCTCTATCCTATCCTATCCTCTATCATATCCTATCCTCTATCCTGTCCTACCCTCTATCCTATAATATCACCTATTCTATCCAATCCTCTATCCTATCCTCTATCCTATCCTATCCTCTGTCCTATCCACTATCGTTTAGTATCCTCTATCCTATCCTATCCTATCCTCTATCCTATCCTATCCTCTATCCGATCCTATCCTCTATCCTATCCTCTATCCTATCCTATCCTCTATCCTATCCTATCCTCTATCCAACCCTATCCTCTATCCTATCCTATCCTATCCTCTATCCTATCCTATCATCTATCCTATCCTATCCTCCATCCCATCCTATCCTGTATCCTATCCTATCCTCTATCCTATCCTATCCTCTATCCTATCCTCTCCTCTATCGAATCCTATCCTTCATCCTATCCTATCCTCTATCCTATCCTATCCTCTATCATATCCTATCCTCTATCCTGTCCTACCCTCTATCCTATAATATCACCTATTCTATCCAATCCTCTATCCTATCCTCTATCCTATCCTATCCTCTGTCCTATCCACTATCGTTTAGTATCCTCTATCCTATCCTATCCTATCCTCTATCCTATCCTATCCTCTATCCGATCCTATCCTCTATCCTATCCTCTATCCTATCCTATCCTCTATCCTATCCTATCCTCTATCCAACCCTATCCTCTATCCTATCCTATCCTATCCTCTATCCTATCCTATCCTCTATCCTATCCTATCCTCTATCCTATCCTATCGTCTATCCTATTCTATCCTCTATCCTATCCTATCCTCTATCCTATCCTATCCTCTATCCTGTCCTATCCTCTATCCTATAATATACCCTATCCTATCCAATCCTCTATCCTATCCTCTATCCTATCCTCCATCCTATCCTCTATCCTATCCTATCCTCTATCCTATCCATTCCCCTATCCTATCTTCTATTCTATCCTCTATCCTATCCTCTACCCTATCCTATCCTCTATCCTTTCCCATTCTATATCCTATCCTCTATCCTATCCTATCCTCTATCCTATCCTATCCTCTATCCTATCCTATCCTCTATCCTATCCTATCCTATCCTGTATCCTATCCAATCCTCTATCCTATCCTATCCTCTGTCCTATCTACTATCGTATAATATCCTCTATCCTATCCAATCCTATATAATATCCTCTATACACTCCAATCCTCTATCCTATCCTATCCTCTATCCTATCCTATCCTCTATCCTATCCTATCATCTATCCTATCCTATCCTCTATCCTATCCAATCCTCTATCCTATCCTCTATCTTATCCTATCCTGTATACCATCCTATCCTCATTCCTATCCTATCCTCTATCCTATCCTATCCTCTATCCTATCCTATCCTCTATCCTATCCTATCCTCTATCTTATCCTATCCTCTGTCCTATCATATCCTCTATCGTCTCCTATCCTCTTTCCTATACAATCCCCTATCCTATCCTCTATCTTATCCTATCCTCTATCCTATCCTATCCTCTATCCTATCCTATCCTCTATCCTATCCTATCCTATCCTCTATCGTCTCCAGTCCTCTATCCTATCCTATCCTCTATCTTATCCTATCCTCTATCCTATCCTATCCTCTATCCTATCCTATCCTCTATCCTATCCTATCCTATCCTCTATCGTCTCCAGTCCTCTATCCTATACAATCCCCTACCATATCCTCTATCGTCTCCTATCCTCTTTCCTATACAATCCCCTATCCTATCCTCTATCTTATCCTATCCTCTATCCTATCCTATCCTCTATCCTATCCTATCCTATCCTCTATCGTCTCCAGTCCTCTATCCTATCCTATCCTCTATCCTACGCTATCCTCTATAATATCCTATCCTCTATCCTAACCTATCCTCTATCCTATCCTATCCTCCATCCTATCCTATCCTCTATCCTATCCTATCCTCTATCCAATCCTATCCTCTATCCTATCCTAACCTCTATCCTATCCTATCCTCTATCCTATGCTATCCTCTGTCCTATCCTATCCTCTATAATATCAAATCCTCTATCCTATCCTATCCACTATCGTATAATATACTCTATCCTATACAATCCTATATCCTATCCTCTATACACTCCAATCCTCTATCCTATCCTATCCTCTATCCTATCCTATCCTCTATCCTATCCTATCCTCTATCCTATCCTATCCTCTATCCAATCCTATCCTCTATCCTATCCTAACCTCTATCCCATCCTATCCTCTATCCTATGCTATCCTCTGTCCTATCCTATCCTCTATAATATCAAACCCTCTATCCTATCCTATCCACTATCGTATAATATCCTCTATCCTATACAATCCTATATCCTATCCTCTATACACTCCAATCCTCTATCCTATCCTATCCTCTATCCTATCCTATCCTCTATCCTATCCTATCCTATCCTCTATCGTCTCCAGTCCTCTATCCTATACAATCCCCTACCATATCCTCTATCGTCTCCTATCCTCTTTCCTATACAATCCCCTATCCTATCCTCTATCTTATCCTATCCTCTATCCTATCCTATCCTCTATCCTATCCTATCCTATCCTCTATCGTCTCCAGTCCTCTATCCTATCCTATCCTCTATCCTACGCTATCCTCTATAATATCCTATCCTCTATCCTAACCTATCCTCTATCCTATCCTATCCTCCATCCTATCCTATCCTATCCTCTATCCTATCCTATCCTCTATCCAATCCTATCCTCTATCCTATCCTAACCTCTATCCTATCCTATCCTCTATCCTATGCTATCCTCTGTCCTATCCTATCCTCTATAATATCAAATCCTCTATCCTATCCTATCCACTATCGTATAATATACTCTATCCTATACAATCCTATATCCTATCCTCTATACACTCCAATCCTCTATCCTATCCTATCCTCTATCCTATCCTATCCTCTATCCTATCCTATCCTCTATCCTATCCTATCCTCTATCCAATCCTATCCTCTATCCTATCCTAACCTCTATCCCATCCTATCCTCTATCCTATGCTATCCTCTGTCCTATCCTATCCTCTATAATATCAAACCCTCTATCCTATCCTATCCACTATCGTATAATATCCTCTATCCTATACAATCCTATATCCTATCCTCTATACACTCCAATCCTCTATCCTATCCTATCCTCTATCCTATCCTATCCTCTATCATATCCTATCCTCTATCCTGTCCTACCCTCTATCCTATAATATCACCTATTCTATCCAATCCTCTATCCTATCCTCTATCCTATCCTATCCTCTGTCCTATCCACTATCGTTTAGTATCCTCTATCCTATCCTATCCTCTATCCGATCCTATCCTCTATCCTATCCTCTATCCTATCCTATCCTCTATCCTATCCTATCCTCTATCCAACCCTATCCTCTATCCTATCCTATCCTATCCTCTATCCTATCCTATCATCTATCCTATCCTATCCTCCATCCCATCCTATCCTGTATCCTATCCTATCCTCTATCCTATCCTATCCTCTATCCTATCCTCTCCTCTATCGAATCCTATCCTTCATCCTATCCTATCCTCTATCCTATCCTATCCTCTATCATATCCTATCCTCTATCCTGTCCTACCCTCTATCCTATAATATCACCTATTCTATCCAATCCTCTATCCTATCCTCTATCCTATCCTATCCTCTGTCCTATCCACTATCGTTTAGTATCCTCTATCCTATCCTATCCTATCCTCTATCCTATCCTATCCTCTATCCGATCCTATCCTCTATCCTATCCTCTATCCTATCCTATCCTCTATCCTATCCTATCCTCTATCCAACCCTATCCTCTATCCTATCCTATCCTATCCTCTATCCTATCCTATCCTCTATCCTATCCTATCCTCTATCCTATCCTATCGTCTATCCTATTCTATCCTCTATCCTATCCTATCCTCTATCCTATCCTATCCTCTATCCTGTCCTATCCTCTATCCTATAATATACCCTATCCTATCCAATCCTCTATCCTATCCTCTATCCTATCCTCCATCCTATCCTCTATCCTATCCTATCCTCTATCCTATCCATTCCCCTATCCTATCTTCTATTCTATCCTCTATCCTATCCTCTATCCTATCCTATCCTCTATCCTTTCCCATTCTATATCCTATCCTCTATCCTATCCTATCCTCTATCCTATCCTATCCTCTATCCTATCCTATCCTATCCTGTATCCTATCCAATCCTCTATCCTATCCTATCCTCTGTCCTATCTACTATCGTATAATATCCTCTATCCTATCCAATCCTATATAATATCCTCTATACACTCCAATCCTCTATCCTATCCTATCCTCTATCCTATCCTATCCTCTATCCTATCCTATCATCTATCCTATCCTATCCTCTATCCTATCCAATCCTCTATCCTATCCTCTATCTTATCCTATCCTGTATACTATCCTATCCTCATTCCTATCCTATCCTCTATCCTATCCTATCCTCTATCCTATCCTATCCTCTATCCTATCCTATCCTCTATCTTATCCTATCCTCTGTCCTATCATATCCTCTATCGTCTCCTATCCTCTTTCCTATACAATCCCCTATCCTATCCTCTATCTTATCCTATCCTCTATCCTATCCTATCCTCTATCCTATCCTATCCTCTATCCTATCCTATCCTATCCTCTATCGTCTCCAGTCCTCTATCCTATCCTATCCTCTATCTTATCCTATCCTCTATCCTATCCTATCCTCTATCCTATCCTATCCTCTATCCTATCCTATCCTATCCTCTATCGTCTCCAGTCCTCTATCCTATACAATCCCCTACCATATCCTCTATCGTCTCCTATCCTCTTTCCTATACAATCCCCTATCCTATCCTCTATCTTATCCTATCCTCTATCCTATCCTATCCTCTATCCTATCCTATCCTATCCTCTATCGTCTCCAGTCCTCTATCCTATCCTATCCTCTATCCTACGCTATCCTCTATAATATCCTATCCTCTATCCTAACCTATCCTCTATCCTATCCTATCCTCCATCCTATCCTATCCTCTATCCTATCCTATCCTCTATCCAATCCTATCCGCTATCCTATCCTAACCTCTATCCTATCCTATCCTCTATCCTATGCTATCCTCTGTCCTATCCTATCCTCTATAATATCAAATCCTCTATCCTATCCTATCCACTATCGTATAATATACTCTATCCTATACAATCCTATATCCTATCCTCTATACACTCCAATCCTCTATCCTATCCTATCCTCTATCCTATCCTATCCTCTATCCTATCCTATCCTCTATCCTATCCTATCCTCTATCCAATCCTATCCTCTATCCTATCCTAACCTCTATCCCATCCTATCCTCTATCCTATGCTATCCTCTGTCCTATCCTATCCTCTATAATATCAAACCCTCTATCCTATCCTATCCACTATCGTATAATATCCTCTATCCTATACAATCCTATATCCTATCCTCTATACACTCCAATCCTCTATCCTATCCTATCCTCTATCCTATCCTATCCTCTATCATATCCTATCCTCTATCCTGTCCTACCCTCTATCCTATAATATCACCTATTCTATCCAATCCTCTATCCTATCCTCTATCCTATCCTATCCTCTGTCCTATCCACTATCGTTTAGTATCCTCTATCCTATCCTATCCTATCCTCTATCCTATCCTATCCTCTATCCGATCCTATCCTCTATCCTATCCTCTATCCTATCCTATCCTCTATCCTATCCTATCCTCTATCCAACCCTATCCTCTATCCTATCCTATCCTATCCTCTATCCTATCCTATCCTCTATCCTATCCTATCCTCTATCCTATCCTATCGTCTATCCTATTCTATCCTCTATCCTATCCTATCCTCTATCCTATCCTATCCTCTATCCTGTAATATCCTCTATCCTATAATATACCCTATCCTATCCAATCCTCTATCCTATCCTCTATCCTATCCTCTATCCTATCCTCTATCCTATCCTATCCTCTATCCTATCCATTCCCCTATCCTATCTTCTATTCTATCCTCTATCCTATCCTCTATCCTATCCTATCCTCTATCCTTTCCCATTCTATATCCTATCCTCTATCCTATCCTATCCTCTATCCTATCCTATCCTATCCTGTATCCTATCCAATCCTCTATCCTATCCTATCCTCTGTCCTATCTACTATCGTATAATATCCTCTATCCTATCCAATCCTATATAATATCCTCTATACACTCCAATCCTCTATCCTATCCTATCCTCTATCCTATCCTATCATCTATCCTATCCTATCCTCTATCCTATCCAATCCTCTATCCTATCCTCTATCTTATCCTATCCTGTATACTATCCTATCCTCATTCCTATCCTATCCTCTATCCTATCCTATCCTCTATCCTATCCTATCCTCTATCTTATCCTATCCTCTGTCCTATCATATCCTCTATCGTCTCCTATCCTCTTTCCTATACAATCCCCTATCCTATCCTCTATCTTATCCTATCCTCTATCCTATCCTATCCTCTATCCTATCCTATCCTCTATCCTATCCTATCCTATCCTCTATCGTCTCCAGTCCTCTATCCTATCCTATCCTCTATCCTATCCTATCCTCTATCCTACGCTATCCTCTATAATATCCTATCCTCTATCCTAACCTATCCTCTATCCTATCCTATCCTCCATCCTATCCTATCCTCTATCCTATCCTATCCTCTATCCAATCCTATCCTCTATCCTATCCTAACCTCTATCCTATCCTATCCTCTGTCCTATGCTATCCTCTGTCCTATCCTATCCTCTATAATATCAAATCCTCTATCCTATCCTATCCACTATCGTATAATATACTCTATCCTATACAATCCTATATCCTATCCTCTATACACTCCAATCCTCTATCCTATCCTATCCTCTATCCTATCCTATCCTCTATCCTATCCTATCCTCTATCCTATCCTATCCTCTATCCAATCCTATCCTCTATCCTATCCTAACCTCTATCCCATCCTATCCTCTATCCTATGCTATCCTCTGTCCTATCCTATCCTCTATAATATCAAATCCTCTATCCTATCCTATCCACTATCGTATAATATCCTCTATCCTATACAATCCTATATCCTATCCTCTATACACTCCAATCCTCTATCCTATCCTATCCTCTATCCTATCCTATCCTCTATCCTATCCTATCCTATCCTCTATCGTCTCCAGTCCTCTATCCTATACAATCCCCTACCATATCCTCTATCGTCTCCTATCCTCTTTCCTATACAATCCCCTATCCTATCCTCTATCTTATCCTATCCTCTATCCTATCCTATCCTCTATCCTATCCTATCCTATCCTCTATCGTCTCCAGTCCTCTATCCTATCCTATCCTCTATCCTATCCTATCCTCTATCCTACGCTATCCTCTATAATATCCTATCCTCTATCCTAACCTATCCTCTATCCTATCCTATCCTCCATCCTATCCTATCCTCTATCCTATCCTATCCTCTATCCAATCCTATCCTCTATCCTATCCTAACCTCTATCCTATCCTATCCTCTATCCTATGCTATCCTCTGTCCTATCCTATCCTCTATAATATCAAATCCTCTATCCTATCCTATCCACTATCGTATAATATACTCTATCCTATACAATCCTATATCCTATCCTCTATACACTCCAATCCTCTATCCTATCCTATCCTCTATCCTATCCTATCCTCTATCCTATCCTATCCTCTATCCTATCCTATCCTCTATCCAATCCTATCCTCTATCCTATCCTAACCTCTATCCCATCCTATCCTCTATCCTATGCTATCCTCTGTCCTATCCTATCCTCTATAATATCAAACCCTCTATCCTATCCTATCCACTATCGTATAATATCCTCTATCCTATACAATCCTATATCCTATCCTCTATACACTCCAATCCTCTATCCTATCCTATCCTCTATCCTATCCTATCCTCTATCCTATCCTATCCTCTATCCTGTCCTATCCTCTATCCTATAATATCCCCTATCCTATCCAATCCTCTATCCTATCCTCTATCCTATCCTCTATCCTATCCTCTATCCTATCCTATCCTCTATCCTATCCATTCCCCTATCCTATCCTCTATTCTATCCTCTATCCTATCCTCTATCCTATCCTATCCTCTATCCTATCCTATCCTATCCTCTATCCTATCCAATCCTCTATCCTATCCTATCCTCTGTCCTATCTACTATCGTATAATATCCTCTATCTTATCCAATCCTATATAATATCCTCTATACACTCCAATCCTCTATCCTATCCTATCCTCTATCCTATCCAGCCTCTATCCTATCCTATCCTCTATCCAATCCTATCCTCTATCCTATCCTATCCTCTATCCTATCCTATCCTCTATCCTCTCCTATCCTCTATCCTATCCTATCATCTATCCTATCCTATCCTCTATCCTATCCAATCCCCTATCCTATACTCTATCTTATCCTATCCTGTATACTATCCTATCCTCATTCCTATCCTATCCTCTATCCTATCCTATCCTCTATCCTATCCTATCCTCTATCTTATCCTCTATCCTATCCTCTCCTCTATCCTATCCTATCCTCCATCCTATCCTATCCTCTATCCTATCCTATCCTCTATCCTATCCTATCCTATCCTCTATCGTCTCCAGTCCTCTATCCTATACAATCCCCTATCATATCCTCTATCGTCTCCTATCCTCTATCCTATCCTATCCCCTATTATATCCCATCCTCTATCCTATCCACTATCGTATCCTATTCTCTATCCTATCCAATCCTATATCCCATCCTCTATACACTCCAATCCTCTATCCTATCCTATCCTCTATCCTATCCTATCCTCTATCCTGCGCTATCCTCTATAATATCCTATCCTCTATCCTAACCTATCCTCTATCCTATCCTATCCTCTATCCTATCCTATCCTCTATCCTATCCTATCCTCTATCCTATCCTATCCTCTATCCTATCCTATCCTCTATCCTATCCTATCCTCTATCCAATCCTATCCTCTATCCTATCCTAACCTCTATCCTATCCTATCCTCTATCCTATCCTATCCTCTGTCCTATCCTATCCTCTATAATATCAAATCCTCTATCCTATCCTATCCTCTATCCTATCCTATCCTCTATCCTATCCTATCCTCCACCCTATCCTCTCCTCTATCCCATCCTATCCTTCATCCTATCCTATCCTCTATCCTATCCTATCCTCTATCATATCCTATCCTCTATCCTGTCCTACCCTCTATCCTATAATATCACCTATTCTATCCAATCCTCTATTCTATCCTCTATCCTATCCTATCCTCTGTCCTATCCACTATCGTATAATATCCTCTATCCTATCCTATCCTATCCTCTATCCTATCCTATCCTCTATCCGATCCTATCCTCTATCCTATCCTATCCTCTATCCTATCCTATCCTCTATCCAACCCTATCCTCTATCCTATCCTATCCTATCCTCTATCCTATCCTATCCTCTATCCTATCCTATCCTCTATCCTATCCTATCGTCTATCCTATCCTATCCTCTATACTATCCTATCCTCTATCCTATCCTATCCTCTATCCTGTCCTATCCTCTATCCTATAATAGCCCCTATCCTATCCAATCCTCTATCCTATCCTCTATCCTATCGTCTATCCTATCCTCTATCCTATCCTATCCTCTATCCTATCCATTCCCCTATCCTATCCTCTATTCTATCCTCTATCCTATCCTCTATCCTTTCCCATTCTACATCCTATCCTCTATCCTATCCTATCCTCTATCCTATCCTATCCTCTATCCTATCCTATCCTCTATCCTATCCTCTATCCTATCCTCTATCCTATCCTCTATCCTATCCTCTATCCTATCCTATCCTCCATCGTCTCCAGTCCTCTATCTTATCATATCCTCTATCCTATCCTATCCTCTATCCTATCCTATCCTCTATTATATCCCATCCTCTATCCTATCCACTATCGTATCCTATTCTCTATCCTATCCAATCCTATATCCCATCCTCTATACACTCCAATCCTCTATCCTATCCTATCCTCTATCCTATCCTATACTCTATCCTACGCTATCCTCTATAATATCCTATCCTCTATCCTATCCTATCCTCTATCCTGTCCTATCCTCTATCCTATAATATCCCCTATCCTATCCAATCCTCTATCCTATCCTCTATCCTATCCTCTATCCTATCCTCTATCCTATCCTATCCTCTATCCTATCCATTCCCCTATCCTATCCTCTATTCTATCCTCTATCCTATCCTCTATCCTTTCCCATTCTACATCCTATCCTCTATCCTATCCTATCCTCTATTCTATCCTATCCTCTATCGTCTCCTATCCGCTATGCGATCCTATCCTCTATCCTATCCTAACCTCTATCCTATCCAATCCTATATCCTATCCTATCCGCTAACCTATCCTATCCTCTATCCTATCCAATCCCCTATCCTATCCTCTACCCGATCCTATCCTCTATCCTATCCTATCCTCCATAATATCGTATCCTCTACCCTATCCTATCCGCTATCCTATCCTATCCTCTATTCTATCCTATCCTATATCCTATCCTATCCTCTATCGTGTCCTATCCTCTATGCGATCCTATCCTCTATCCTATCCTAACCTCTATACTATCCTATCCTCTATCATATTCTATCCTCTATCGTATCCAATCCCCTATCCTATCCTCTATCCGATCCTATCATCTATCCTATCCTATCCTCATTCCTATCCTATCCTCTATCCTATTCTATCCTCTATCCTATCCAATCCCCTATCCTATCCTCTATCCGATCATATCCTCTATCCTATCCTATTCTCTATCCTATCCTATCCTCTATCCTATCCTATCCTCTACCCTATCCTATCCTCTATCCTATCCTATCCTCTATCCTATCCTATCCTCTATCCTATTCTATATTCTATCCGATCCTATACGATCCTCTATATTATCCTATCCTCTATCCTATCCTATCCTCATTCCTATCCTATCCTCTATCCTATCCTATCCTCTATCCTATTCTATACTCTACCCTATCCTACCTGCTATTCTATCCTATCCTCTATCCTATCCTATATTCTATCCGATCCTATTCGATCCTCTATCTTATCCTATCCTCTATCCTATCCTATCCTCATTCCTATCCTATCCTCTATCCTATCCTATCCTCTATCCTATTCTATCTTCTATCCTATCCAATCCCCTATCCTATGTTCTATCCGATCCTATCCTATCCTCTATCCTATTCTATCCTCTATCCTATCCAATCCCCTATCCTATCCGCTATCCGATCATATCCTCTATCCTATCCTATACTCTATAATATCGTATCCTCTATCCTATTATATCCTCCATCCTATAATATCATCTATCCTATCCTATTCTCTACCCTATCCAATCCCCTATCCTATCCTCTATCCTATCCTATCCTCTATCCTATCCTATTCTCTATCCTATCCTCTATCCTATCCAATCCCCCATCCTTTCCTCTATTCGATGCTCTTCTCTATAATATGGTATCCTCTATCCTATCCTGTCCTCTATCCTATTCTCTATCCTATACTATCCTCTATCCTATCCTATCCTCTATCCTATCCTCTATCCTATCCTCTATCCTATCCTCTATCCTATCCTATCCTCAATCCTATCCTATCCTCTATACTATCATATCCTCTATCCTATCCTATACTCTATCCTATCCTATCCGCTACCCTATCCTATCCTCTATCCTATCCTATCCTCTATCCTATCCTATTCCTCTATCCTATCCTATCCTCTATTCTATCCTATCCTCTATCGTCTCCTATCCGCTATGCGATCCTATCCTCTATCCTATCCTAACTTCTATCCTATCCAATCCTATATCCTATCCTATCAGCTAACCTATCCTATCCTCTATCCTATCGAATCCCCTATCCTATCCTCCATCCTATCCTATCCTCTATCCTATCCTCTATCCTATCCTATCCTCAATCCTATCCTATCCTGTATACTATCATATCCTCTATCCTATTCTATACTCTATCCTATCCTATCCGCTACCCTATCCTATCCTCTATCCTATCCTATCCTCTATCCTATCCTATCCTCTATCGTCTCCTATCCTCTATGCGATCCTATCCTCTATCCTATCCTAACCTCTATCCTATCCAATCCCCTATCCTATCCTCTATCCGATACTATCCTATATCCTATCCTATCCTCTATAATATCGTATCCTCTATCCTATAATATCATCTACCCTATCCTATTCTCTATCCTATCCTATCCTCTATCCTATCCTATCCTCTATCGTCTCCTATCTTCTATCCTATCCAATCCCCTGTCCTATCCTCTATTCTGTCCTATTCTCTATCCTATCCTATCCTCCATAATATCGTATCCTCTATCCTATCCTATCCGCTATCCTATCCTATCCTCTATCCTATAATATCCCCTATCCTATCCAATCCTCTATCCTATCCTCTATCCTATCGTCTATCCTATCCTATTCTCTATTCTATCATATCCTCTATCCTATCCTATCCTCTATCGTCTCCTATCTTCTATCCTATCCAATCCCCTGTCCTATCCTCTATTCTGTCCTATTCTCTATCCTATCCTCTATCCTATCCTATCCTCTATCCTATCCTATCCTCTATCCTAACCTATCCTATCCTCTACCCTATCCTATCCCCTATCCTATACTATCCTGTATCCTATTCTATACTCTATCCTATCCTATCCGCTTTCCTATCCTATCCTCTATCCTATCCTATCCTATATCCTATCCTATCCTCAATCCTATCCTATCCTCTATCCTATCATATTCTCTATAATATCCTCTATCCTATCCTATCCTCTATCCTATCATATTCTCTATAATATCCTCTATCCTATCCTATCCTCTATCCTATCCTATCCAATCCTCTATCTTATCCGATCCTCTATCCTATCCTATCCTCTATAATATCGTATCCTCTATCATATCCTACCCTCTTTCCTATAATATCATCTATCATATCCTATTCCCTATCCTATCCTATCCTATCAACAATCCTATCCAATCCCCTATCCTATCCAATCCTATATCCTATCCTATCCGCTATCCCATCCTATCCTCTATCCTATAATATCCTCTATCCTATCCTATCCTCTATCCTGACTTATCCTCCATCCTATCCTATCCTCTATAATATCGTATCCTCTATCATATCCTATCCTCTTTCCTATAATATCATCTATCATATCCTATTCTCTATCCTATCCTATCCTATCAACTATCCTATCCAATCCCCTATCCTATCCTCTATCCTATCCTATCCGCTATCCCATCCTATCCTCTATTCTATAATATCCCCCATCCTATCCAATCCTCTATCCTATCCTCTATCCTATCCTATCCTCTATCCTATCCTATCCTCTATCCTATCCTATCCTCTATCCTATCCTATCCTCTATCCTATCCTATCCAATCCTCTATCTTATCCGATCCTCTATCCTATCCTATCCTCTATAATATCGTATCCTCTATCATATCCTATCCTCTATCCTATCCTATCCTCTATCCTATCCTATCCTCTATCCTATCCTATCCTCTATATTATCCTATCTTCTATCCTATCCAATCCCCTGTCCTATCCTCTATTCTGTCCTATTCTCTATCCTATCCTCTATCATATCCTATCCTCTATCCTATCCTATCCTCTATCCTATCCTATCCTCTATTGTATCCTATCCTCTATCGTCTCCTATCCGCTATGCGATCCTATCCTCTATCCTATCCTAACCTCTATCCTATCCAATCCTATATCCTATCCTATCAGCTAACCTATCCTATCCTCTATCCTATCGAATCCCCTATCCTATCCTCCATCCTATCCTATCCTCTATCCTATCCTCTATCCTATCCTATCCTCAATCCTATCCTATCCTGTATACTATCATATCCTCTATCCTATTCTATACTCTATCCCATCCTATCCGCTACCCTATCCTATCCTCTATCCTATCCTATCCTCTATCCTATCCTATCCTCTATCGTCTCCTATCCTCTATGCGATCCTATCCTCTATCCTATCCTAACCTCCATCCTATCCAATCCCCTATCCTATCCAATCCTATATCCTATCCTATCCCCTATCCCATCCTATCCTCTATCCTATAATATCCTCTATCCTATCCTATCCTCTATCCTATCCTATACTCTATCCTATCCTATCCTCTATCCTATCCTATCCTCTATCCTATCCTACCCTCTATCCTATCCTATCTTCTATCCTATCCAATCCCCTATCCTATGTTCTATCCGATCCTATCCTATCCTCTATCCTATCCTATCCTCTATCCTATCCTATCCAATCCCCTATCGTATCCTCTATCCTATCCTATCCTCTATCTTCTCCTATCTTCTATCCTATCCAATCCCCTGTCCTATCCTCTGTTCTGTCCTATTCTCTATCCTATCCTCTATCCTATCCTATCCTCTATCCTATCCTATCCTCTATCCTATCCTATCCTCCATCCTATCCTATCCTCTACCATATTCTATCCTCTATCGTATCCAATCCCCTATCCTATCCTCTATCCGATCCTATCATCTATCCTATCCTATCCTCCATAATATCGTATCCAAACCCCTATCCTATCCTCTATCCTATCCTATCCTCTATCCTATCCTATCCTCTATTGTATCCTATCGTCTATCGTCTCCTATCCGCTATGCGATCCTATCCTCTATCCTATCCTAACCTCTATCCTATCCAATCCTATATCCTATCCTATCCGCTAACCTATCCTATCCTCTATCCTATCCAATCCCCTATCCTATCCTCTATCCGATCCTATCGTCTATCCTATCCTATCCTCTATAATATCGTATCCTCTATCCTATAATATCATCTAACCTATTCTATACTCTATCCTATCCTATCCTCTATCCTATCCTATCCTCATCCTATCCTATCCTCTATCATATTCTATCCTCTATCGTATCCAATCCCCTATCCTATCCTCTATCCGATCCTATCATCTATCCTATCCTATCCTCCATAATATCGTATCCAAACCCCTATCCTATCCTCTATCCGATCCTATCATCTATCCTATCCTATCCTCCATAATATCGTATCCTCTACCCTATCCTATCCGCTATCCTATCCCATCCTCTATCCTATCCTATCCTCTATCCTCTCCTATCCTCAATCCTATCCTATCCTCTATCCTATCCTATCCTCTATCCTATTCTATACTCTATCCTATCCTATACGCTATCCTAGGATATCCTCTATCCTATCTTATTCTCTATCCTATCCTCTATCCTATCCTCTAACCTATCCTCTATCCTATCCTATCCTCTATCCTATCCTATCCTCTATCCTATCCTATCCTCTATCCTATCCTATCCTCTATCCTATCCTATCCTCTATCCTATCCTATCCTCTATCCTATCCAATCCTCTATCCTATCCTATCCTCTATCCTATCCTATCCTCTATCCTATCCTATCCTCTATCCTATCCTATCCTCTATCCTATCCTATCCTCTATCCTATCCTATCCTATCCTCTATCCTATCCTATCCTCTATCCTATCCTATCCTCTATCCTATCCTATCCTCTATCCTATCCTATCCTCTATCCTATCCTATCCTCTATCCTATCTTATCCTCTATCCTATCCTATCCTCTATCCTATCCTATCCGATCCTCTAGCCTATCCTATCCTCTATAATATCGTATCCTCTATCATATCCTATCCTCTTTCCTATAATATCATCTATCATATCCTATTCTCTATCCTATCCTATCCTATCAACAATCCTATCCAATCCCCTATCCTATCCTCTATCCTATCCTATCCTCTATCGTATCCTATCCTCTATCCTATCCAATCCTATATCCTATCCTATCCGCTATCCCATCCTATCCTCTATCCTATAATATCATCTATCATATCCTATTCTCTATCCTATCCTATCCTATCAACAACCCTATCCCATCCCCTATCCTATCCTCTACCCTATCCTATCCTCTATCCTATCCTATCCTCTATCGTCTCCAATCTTCTATCGTATCCAATCCCCTATCCTATGTTCTATCCGATCCTATCCTATCCTCTATCCTATCCTATCCGATCCTCTAGCCTATCCTATCCTCTATAATATCGTATCCAATCCCCTATCCTATCCTCTATCCTATAATATCCTCTATCCTATCCTATCCAATCCCCTATCGTATCCTCTATCCTATCCTATCCTCTATCGTCTCCAATCTTCTATCCTATCCAATCCCCTATCCTATGTTCTATCCGATCCTATCCTATCCTCTATCCTATCCTATCCTCTATCCTATCCTATCCTCTATCCTATCCTATCCTATCCTCTACCCTATCCTATCCCCTATCCTATACTATACTGTATCCTATTCTATACTCTATCCTATCCTATCCGCTATCCTATCCTATCCTCTATCCTATCCTATCCTATATCCTATCCTATCCTCAATCCTATCCTATCCTCTATCCTATCATATTCTCTATAATATCCTCTATCCTATCCTATCCTCTATCCTATCATATTCTCTATAATATCCTCTATCCTATCCTATCCTCTATCCTATCCTATCCAATCCTCTATCTTATCCGATCCTCTATCCTATCCTATCCTCTATAATATCGTATCCTCTATCATATCCTATCCTCTTTCCTATAATATCATCTATCATATCCTATTCCCTATCCTATCCTATCCTATCAACAATCCTATCCAATCCCCTATCCTATCCAATCCTATATCCTATCCTATCCGCTATCCCATCCTATCCTCTATCCTATAATATCCTCTATCCTATCCTATCCTCTATCCTGACTTATCCTCCATCCTATCCTATCCTCTATAATATCGTATCCTCTATCATATCCTATCCTCTTTCCTATAATATCATCTATCATATCCTATTCTCTATCCTATCCTATCCTATCAACTATCCTATCCAATCCCCTATCCTATCCTCTATCCTATCCTATCCGCTATCCCATCCTATCCTCTATTCTATAATATCCCCCATCCTATCCAATCCTCTATCCTATCCTCTATCCTATCCTATCCTCTATCCTATCCTATCCTCTATCCTATCCTATCCTCTATCCTATCCTATCCAATCCTCTATCTTATCCGATCCTCTATCCTATCCTATCCTCTATAATATCGTATCCTCTATCATATCCTATCCTCTATCCTATCCTATCCTCTATCCTATCCTATCCTCTATCCTATCCTATCCTCTATATTATCCTATCTTCTATCCTATCCAATCCCCTGTCCTATCCTCTATTCTGTCCTATTCTCTATCCTATCCTCTATCATATCCTATCCTCTATCCTATCCTATCCTCTATCCTATCCTATCCTCTATTGTATCCTATCCTCTATCGTCTCCTATCCGCTATGCGATCCTATCCTCTATCCTATCCTAACCTCTATCCTATCCAATCCTATATCCTATCCTATCAGCTAACCTATCCTATCCTCTATCCTATCGAATCCCCTATCCTATCCTCCATCCTATCCTATCCTGTATACTATCATATCCTCTATCCTATTCTATACTCTATCCCATCCTATCCGCTACCCTATCCTATCCTCTATCCTATCCTATCCTCTATCCTATCCTATCCTCTATCGTCTCCTATCCTCTATGCGATCCTATCCTCTATCCTATCCTAACCTCCATCCTATCCAATCCCCTATCCTATCCAATCCTATATCCTATCCTATCCCCTATCCCATCCTATCCTCTATCCTATAATATCCTCTATCCTATCCTATCCTCTATCCTATCCTATACTCTATCCTATCCTATCCTCTATCCTATCCTATCCTCTATCCTATCCTATCCTCTATCCTATCCTATCTTCTATCCTATCCAATCCCCTATCCTATGTTCTATCCGATCCTATCCTATCCTCTATCCTATCCTATCCTCTATCCTATAATATCCTCTATCCTATCCTATCCAATCCCCTATCGTATCCTCTATCCTATCCTATCCTCTATCTTCTCCTATCTTCTATCCTATCCAATCCCCTGTCCTATCCTCTGTTCTGTCCTATTCTCTATCCTATCCTCTATCCTATCCTATCCTCTATCCTATCCTATCCTCTATCCTATCCTATCCTCCATCCTATCCTATCCTCTACCATATTCTATCCTCTATCGTATCCAATCCCCTATCCTATCCTCTATCCGATCCTATCATCTATCCTATCCTATCCTCCATAATATCGTATCCAAACCCCTATCCTATCCTCTATCCGATCCTATCATCTATCCTATCCTATCCTCCATAATATTGTATCCTCTACCCTATCCTATCTGCTATCCTATCCTATCCTCTATCCTATCCTATCCTCTATCCTATCCTACCTTCTATCGTGTCCTATCCTCTATGCGATCCTATCCTCTATCCTATCCTAACCTCTATCCTATCCAATCCTATATCCTATCCTATCCGCTAACCTATCCAATCCTCTATCCTATCCTCTATCCTATCCTCTATCCTATCCTATCCTCTATCCTATAATATCATCTACCCTATCCTATTCTCTATCCTATCCTATCCTCTATCCTATCTTCTCCTCTATCGTCTCCTATCTTCTATCCTATCCAATCCCCTGTCCTATCCTCTATTCTGTCCTATTATCTATCCTATCCTCTATCATATCCTATCCTCTATCCTATCCTATCCTCTATCCTATCCTATCCTCTATTGTATCCTATCGTCTATCGTCTCCTATCCGCTATGCGATCCTATCCTCTATCCTATCCTAACCTCTATCCTATCCAATCCTATATCCTATCCTATCCGCTAACCTATCCTATCCTCTATCCTATCCAATCCCCTATCCTATCCTCTATCCGATCCTATCGTCTATCCTATCCTATCCTCTATAATATCGTATCCTCTATCCTATAATATCATCTAACCTATTCTATACTCTATCCTATCCTATCCTCTATCCTATCCTATCCTCATCCTATCCTATCCTCTATCATATTCTATCCTCTATCGTATCCAATCCCCTATCCTATCCTCTATCCGATCCTATCATCTATCCTATCCTATCCTCCATAATATCGTATCCAAACCCCTATCCTATCCTCTATCCGATCCTATCATCTATCCTATCCTATCCTCCATAATATCGTATCCTCTACCCTATCCTATCCGCTATCCTATCCCATCCTCTATCCTATCCTATCCTCTATCCTCTCCTATCCTCAATCCTATCCTATCCTCTATCCTATCCTATCCTCTATCCTATTCTATACTCTATCCTATCCTATCCTCTATCCTATCCTATCCTCTATCCTATCCTATCCTCTATCCTATCCTATCCTCTATCCTATCCTATCCTCTATCCTATCCTATCCTCTATCCTATCCAATCCTCTATCCTATCCTATCCTCTATCCTATCCTATCCTCTATCCTATCCTATCCTCTATCCTATCCTATCCTCTATCCTATCCTATCCTCTATCCTATCCTATCCTATCCTCTATCCTATCCTATCCTCTATCCTATCCTATCCTCTATCCTATCCTATCCTCTATCCTATCCTATCCTCTATCCTATCCTATCCTCTATCCTATCTTATCCTCTATCCTATCCTATCCTCTATCCTATCCTATCCGATCCTCTAGCCTATCCGATCCTCTAGCCTATCCTATCCTCTATAATATCGTATCCTCTATCATATCCTATCCTCTTTCCTATAATATCATCTATCATATCCTATTCTCTATCCTATCCTATCCTATCAACAATCCTATCCAATCCCCTATCCTATCCTCTATCCTATCCTATCCTCTATCGTATCCTATCCTCTATCCTATCCAATCCTATATCCTATCCTATCCGCTATCCCATCCTATCCTCTATCCTATAATATCATCTATCATATCCTATTCTCTATCCTATCCTATCCTATCAACAACCCTATCCCATCCCCTATCCTATCCTCTATCCTATCCTATCCTCTATCGTATCCTATCCTCTATCCTATCCAATCCTATATCCTATCCTATCCGCTATCCCATCCTATCCTCTATCCTATAATATCATCTATCATATCCTATTCTCTATCCTATCCTATCCTATCAACAATCCTATCCAATCCCCTATCCTATGCTCTACCCTATCCTATCCTCTATCCTATCCTATCCTCTATCGTCTCCAATCTTCTATCGTATCCAATCCCCTATCCTATGTTCTATCCGATCCTATCCTATCCTCTATCCTATCCTATCCGATCCTCTAGCCTATCCTATCCTCTATAATATCGCATCCAATCCCCTATCCTATCCTCTATCCTATAATATCCTCTATCCTATCCTATCCAATCCCCTATCGTATCCTCTATCCTATCCTATCCTCTATCGTCTCCAATCTTCTATCCTATCCAATCCCCTATCCTATGTTCTATCCGATCCTATCCTATCCTCTATCCTATCCTATCCTCTATCCTATCCTATCCTCTATCCTATCCTATCCTCTATCCTATCCTATCCTCTATCCTATCCTATCCTATCCTCTACCCTATCCTATCGCCTATCCTATACTATACTGTATCCTATTCTATACTCTATCCTATCCTATCCAATATCCTATCCTATCCTCTATCCTATCCTATCCTATATCCTATCCTATCCTCAATCCTATCCTATCCTCTATCCTATCATATTCTCTATAATATCCTCTATCCTATCCTATCCTCTATCCTATCATATTCTCTATAATATCCTCTATCCTATCCTATCCTCTATCCTATCCTATCCAATCCTCTATCTTATCCGATCCTCTATCCTATCCTATCCTCTATAATATCGTATCCTCTATCATATCCTATCCTCTTTCCTATAATATCATCTATCATATCCTATTCCCTATCCTATCCTTTCCTATCAACAATCCTATCCAATCCCCTATCCTATCCAATCCTATCTCCTATCCTATCCGCTATCCCATCCTATGCTCTATCCTATAATATCCTCTATCCTATCCTATCCTCTATCCTGACTTATCCTCCATCCTATCCTATCCTCTATAATATCGTATCCTCTATCATATCCTATCCTCTTTCCTATAATATCATCTATCATATCCTATTCTCTATCCTATCCTATCCTATCAACCATCCTATCCAATCCCCTATCCTATCCTCTATCCTATCCTCTATCCTATCCTATAAGCTATCCCATCCTATCCTCTATTCTATAATATCCACCATCCTATCCAATCCTCTATCCTATCTTATCCTCTATCCTATCCAATCCCCTATCCTATGCTCTACCCTATCCTATCCTCTATCCTATCCTATCCTCTATCGTCTCCAATCTTCTATCCTATCCAATCCCCTATCCTATCCTCAATCCTATCCAATCCGAAATCCTATCCTCTATCCGATCCTATCCTCTATCTGATCATATCCAATATCCTATCCTATCCTATCCTCTATCGTATCCTATCCTCTATCCTATCCTATCCTATGTCCTATACTGTATTGTATCCTATCCTCTATCCTATCCTATCCTCTATCTTCTCCTATCTTCTATCCTATCCAATCCCCTGTCCTATCCTCTGTTCTGTCCTATTCTCTATCCTATCCTCTATCCTATCCTCTATCCTATCCTATCCTCTATCCTATCCTATCCTCTATCCTATCCTATCCTCAATCCTATCCTATCCTCTATCCTATCCTCTATCCTATCCTATCCTCTATCCTATCCTCTATCCTATCCTATCCTCAATCCTATCCTATCCTCTTTACTATCATATCCTCTATCCTATTCTATACTCTATCCTATCCTATCCGCTACCCAATCCTATCCTCTATCCTATCCTATCCTCTATCCTATCATATTCTCTATAATATCCTCTATCCTATCCTATCCTCTATCCTATCATATTCTCTATAATATCCTCTATCCTATCCTATCCTCTATCCTATCCTATCCAATCCTCTATCTTATCCGATCCTCTATCCTATCCTATCCTCTATAATATCGTATCCTGTATCATATCTGTGGGAATGATCGCATGAGCTGTGAAGGCCATCAGCTGACCGGGTCGTTGCCCTCGCGTCATAAACAAGCGTCGCGCACCCGATCGTCGAATGCCGGACGTCTTTTGGAAAAACGCGACGATACGGTCGGAACCACGGAAACGCGATAAACGACAGTACCACGAAAACGCGATCAACGGCAGTATCACGAGAACGCGATTAACGATTAGAACGAATATAACCCACGGCTTACGATAAAGGATTAACGATTACGATTACGATTTACGGCTTATGTTTAAAGGACCACGAATACGGATACGTTTTATTGTTCTTCTCACGCGATATAATTGTAATTTTCGACATTTCTACAAATAAAGGGCAGATACTTTTTAGCTATAAAAATCCTGTTCCTACATATCCTATCCTCTTTCCTATAATATCATCTATCATCTATCATCTATCCTCTATCCTATCCTATCCTCTATCCTATCCTATCCTCTATCCTATCCTATCTTCTATCCTATTCAATCCCCTATCCTATGTTCTATCCGATCCTATCCTATCCTCTATCCTATCCTATCCTCTATCCTATAATATCCTCTATCCTATCCTATCCAATCCCCTATCGTATCCTCTATCCTATCCTATCCTCTATCTTCTCCTATCTTCTATCCTATCCAATCCCCTGTCCTATCCTCTGTTCTGTCCTATTCTCTATCCTATCCTCTATCCTATCCTATCCTCTATCCTATCCTATCCTCTATCCTATCCTATCCTCAATCCTATCCTATCCTCTATCCTATCCTCTATCCTATCCTATCCTCTATCCTATCCTCTATCCTATCCTATCCTCAATCCTATCCTATCCTCTATACTATCATATCCTCTATCCTATTCTATACTCTATCCTATCCTATCCGCTACCCAATCCTATCCTCTATCCTATCCTATCCTCTATCCTGTCCTATCCTCTATCGTCCCCTATCCTCTATGCGATCCTATCCTCTATCCTATCCTAACCTCTATCCTATCCAATCCTATATCCTATCCTATCCGCTAACCTATCCTATCCTCTATCCTATCCAATCCCCTATCCTATCCTCTATCCGATACTATCGTCTACCCTATCCTATCCTCTATAATATCGTATCCTCAATCCTATAATATCATCTACCCTATCCTATCCTCTATCCTATCCTATCCTCTATCCTATCCTATCCTCTATCCTATCCTATCCTCCATCCTATCCTATCCTCTATCATATTCTATCCTCTATCCTATCCAATCCCCTGTCCTATCCTCTATTCTGTCCTATTCTCTATCCTATCCTATCCTCTATCCTATCCTATCCTCTATCCTATCCTATCCTCTATCCTATCCTATCCTCTATCCTATCCTATCCTCTATCCTATCCTATCCTCTATCCTATCCTATCCTGTATCCTATCCAATCCCCTATCCTATGCTCTACCCTATCCTATCCTCTATCCTATCCTATCCTCTATCGTCTCCAATCTTCTATCCTATCCAATCCCCCATCCTATCATCTATCCTATCCAATCTGAAATCCTATCCTCTATCCGATCCTATCCTCTATCTGATCATATCCAATATCCTATCCTATCCTCTATCCTATCCTCTATCCTATCCTATCCTCTATCCTATCCTATCCTTTATCCTATCCTATCTTCTATCCTATCCTATCCTCTATCCTATAATATCCCCTATCCTATTCAATCCTCTATCCTATCCTCTATCCTATCCTCTATCCTATAATATCCTCTATCCTATCCTATCCAATCCCTATCGTATCCTCTATCCTATCCTATCCTCTATCTTCTCCTATCTTCTATCCTATCCAATCCCCTGTCCTATCCTCTGTTCTGTCCTATTCTCTATCCTATCCTCTATCCTATCCTATCCTCTATCCTATCCTATCCTCTATCCTATCCTATCCTCAATCCTATCCTATCCTCTATCCTATCCTCTATCCTATCCTATCCTCTATCCTATCCTCTATCCTATCCTATCCTCAATCCTATCCTATCCTCTATACTATCATATCCTCTATCCTATTCTATACTCTATCCTATCCTATCCGCTACCCAATCCTATCCTCTATCCTATCCTATCCTCTATCCTGTCCTATCCTCTATCGTCCCCTATCCTCTATGCGATCCTATCCTCTATCCTATCCTAACCTCTATCCTATCCAATCCTATATCCTATCCTATCCGCTAACCTATCCTATCCTCTATCCTATCCAATCCCCTATCCTATCCTCTATCCGATACTATCGTCTACCCTATCCTATCCTCTATAATATCGTATCCTCAATCCTATAATATCATCTACCCTATCCTATCCTCTATCCTATCCTATCCTCTATCCTATCCTATCCTCTATCCTATCCTATCCTCCATCCTATCCTATCCTCTATCATATTCTATCCTCTATCCTATCCAATCCCCTGTCCTATCCTCTATTCTGTCCTATTCTCTATCCTATCCTATCCTCTATCCTATCCTATCCTCTATCCTATCCTATCCTCTATCCTATCCTATCCTCTATCCTATCCTATCCTCTATCCTATCCTATCCTCTATCCTATCCTATCCTCTATCCTATCCAATCCCCTATCCTATGCTCTACCCTATCCTATCCTCTATCCTATCCTATCCTCTATCCTATCCTATCCTCTATCCTATCCTATCCTCCATCCTATCCTATCCTCTATCATATTCTATCCTCTATCCTATCCAATCCCCTGTCCTATCCTCTATTCTGTCCTATTCTCTATCCTATCCTATCCTCTATCCTATCCTATCCTCTACCCTATCCTATTCTCTATCCTATCCTATCCTCTATCCTATCCTATCCTCATTCCTATCCTATCCTCTATCATATCCTATCCTCTATCCTATCCTATCCTCTATCCTATCCTATCCTCTATCGTCTCATATCCGCTATGCGATCCTATCCTCTATCCTATCCTAACCTCTATCGTATCCAATCCCCTATCCTATCCTCTATCCGAACCTATCATCTATCCTATCCTATCCTCCATAATATCGTATCCTCTATCCTATCCTATCCGCTATCCTATCCTATCCTCTATCGTATCCTATCCTCTATCCTATCCTATCCTCATTCCTATCCTATCCTCTATCCTATCCTATCCTCTATCCTATTCTATACTCTACCCTATCCTATCCGCTATTCTATCCTATCCTCTATCCTATCCTATCTTCTATCCTATCCAATCCCCTATCCTATCCTCTATCCGATCATATCCTCTATCCTATCCTACACTCTATAATATCGTATCCTCTATCCTATTATAACCTCCATCCTATAATATCATCTATCCTATCCTATTCTCTATCCTATCCAATCCCCTATCCTATCCTATATCCTATCCTATCCGCTAACCTATCCTATCCTCTATCCTATCCTATCCTCAATCGTCTCCAATCTTCTATCCTATCCAATCCCCTATCCTATCCTCTATCCTATCCAATCCGAAATCCTATCCTCTATCCGATCCTATCCTCTATCTGATCATATCCACTATCCTATCCTATCCTATCCTCTATCGTATCCTATCCTCTATCCTATCCTATCCTCTATCCTATCCTATCCTCTATCGTATCCTATCCTCTATCCTATCCTATCTTCTATCTTATCCTATCCTCCATGCTATCCTAACCTCTATCATATTCTATCCTCTATCGTATCCAATCCCCTATCCTATCCTCTATCCGATCCTATCATCTATCCTATCCTATCCTCCATAATATCGTATCCTCTATCCTATCCTATCCGCTATCCTATCCTATCCTCTATCCTATAATATCCCCTATCCTATCCAATCCTCTATCCTCTCCTCTATCCTATCCTATCCTCTATCCTATCCTATCCTCTATCGTCTCCAATCTTCTATCTTATCCAATCCCCTATCCTATCCTCTATCCTATCCAATCCGAAATCCTATCCTCTATCCGATCCTATCCTCTATCTGATCATATCCACTATCCTATCCTATCCTATCCTCTATCGTATCCTATCCTCTATCCTATCCTATCCTCTATCCTATCCTCTATCGTATCCTATCCTCTATCCTATCCTATCCTCTATCCTATCCTATCTTCTATCTTATCCTATCCTCCATGCTATCCTAACCTCTATCATATTCTATCCTCTATCGTATCCAATCCCCTATCCTATCCTCTATCCGATCCTATCATCTATCCTATCCTATCCTCCATAATATCGTATCCTCTATCCTATCCTATCCGCTATCCTATCCTATCCTCTATCCTATAATATCCCCTATCCTATCCAATCCTCTATCCTATCCTCTATCCTATCCTATCCTCTATACTAGCCTGTCCTCAATCCTATCCTATCCTCTATCCTATCCTATCCTCTATCCTATCCTCTATCCTATCCTATCCTCAATCCTATCCTATCCTCTATACTATCATATCCTCTATCCTATTCTATACTCTATCCTATCCTATCCGCTACCCTATCCTATCCTCTATCCTATCCTATCCTCTATCCTGTCCTATCCTCTATCGTCTCCTATCCTCTATGCGATCATATCCTCTATCCTATCCTAACCTCTATCCTATCCAATCCTATATCCTATCCTATCCGCTAACCTATCCTATCCTCTATCCTATCCAATCCCCTATCCTATCCTCTATCCGATACTATCTTCTATCCTATCCTATCCTCTATAATATCGTATCCTCTATCCTATAATATCATCTACCCTATCCTATCCTCTATCGTAGCCTATCCTCTATCCTATCCTATCCTCTATCGTCTCCTATCTTCTATCCTATCCAATCCCCTGTCCTATCCTCTATTCTGCCCTATTCTCTATCCTATCCTCTATCATATCCTATCCTCTATCCTATCCTATCCTCTAACCTATCCTATCCTCTATCGTATCCTATCCTCTATCCTATCCTATCCTCTATCCTATCCTATCTTCTATCTTATCCTATCCTCCATGCTATCCTAACCTCTATCATATTCTATCCTCTATCGTATCCAATCCCCTATCCTATCCTCTATCCGATCCTATCATCTATCCTATCCTATCCTCCATAATATCGTATCCTCTATCCTATCCTATCCGCTATCCTATCCTATCCTCTATCCTATAATATCCCCTATCCTATCCAATCCTCTATCCTATCCTCTATCCTATCCTATCCTCTATCCTAGCCTGTCCTCAATCCTATCCTATCCTCTATCCTATCCTATCCTCTATCCTATCCTCTATCCTATCCTCTATCCTATCCTATCCTCAATCCTATCCTATCCTCTATACTATCATATCCTCTATCCTATTCTATACTCTATCCTATCCTATCCGCTACCCTATCCTATCCTCTATCCTATCCTATCCTCTATCGTCTCCTATCTTCTATCCTATCCAATCCCCTGTCCTATCCTCTATTCTGCCCTATTCTCTATCCTATCCTCTATCATATCCTATCCTCTATCCTATCCTATCCTCTATCCTATCCTATCCTCTATCGTATCCTATCCTCTATCCTATCCTATCCTCTATCCTATCCTATCTTCTATCTTATCCTATCCTCCATGCTATCCTAACCTCTATCATATTCTATCCTCTATCGTATCCAATCCTCTATCCTATCCTCTATCCTATCCTATCCTCTATCCTGTCCTATCCTCTATCATCTCCTATCCTCTATGCTATCATATCCTCTATCCTATCCTAACCTCTATCCTATCCAATCCTATATCCTATCCTATCCGCTAACCTGTCCTATCCTCTATCCTATCCAATCCCCTATCCTATCCTCTATCCGATACTATCTTCTATCCTATCCTATCCTCTATAATATCGTATCCTCTATCCTATAATATCATCTACCCTATCCTATTCTCTATCCTATCCTATCCTCTATCCTATCCTATCCTCATTCCTATCCTATCCTCTATCATATACTATCCTCTATCCTATCCTATCCTCTATCCTATCCTATATTCTATCGTCTCCTATCCGCTATGCGATCCTATCCTCTATCCTATCCTAACCTCTATCCTATCCAATCCCCTATCCTATCCTCTATCCGATCCTATCATCTATCCTATCCTATCCTCCATAATATCGTATCCTCTATCCTATCCTATCCGCTATCCTATCCTATCCTCTATCGTATCCTATCCTCTATCCTATCCTATCCTATGTCCTATACTCTATCTTATCCTATTCTCTATCCTATCCTATCCTCTATCCTATCCAATCCTATATCCTATCCTATCCGCTAACCTATCCTATCCTCTATCCTATCCTCTATCCGATACTATCGTCTACCCTATCCTATCCTCTATAATATCGTATCCTCTATCCTATAATATCATCTACCCTATCCTATTCTCTATCCTATCCTATCCTCTATCCTATCCTATCCTCTATCCTATCCAATCCCCTATCCTATCCTCTATCCGATCCTATCCTCTATCCTATCCTATCCTCTATCCTATAATATCATCTAACCTATTCTATACTCTATCCTATCCTATCCTCTATCCTATCCTATCCTCCATCCTATCCTATCCTCTATCATATTCTATCCTCTATCCTATCCAATCCCCTGTCCTATCCTCTATTCTGTCCTATTCTCTATCCTATCCTATCCTCTATCCTATCCTATCCTCTATCCTATCCTCTATCCTATCCTATCCTGTATCCTATCCTATCCTCTATCCTATCTTATCCTCTATCCTATCCAATCCCCTATCCTATGCTCTACCCTATCCTATCCTCTATCCTATCCTATCCTCTATCGTCTCCAATCTTCTATCCTATCCAATCCCCTATCCTATCATCTATCCTATCCAATCCGAAATCCTATCCTCTATCCGATCCTATCCTCTATCTGATCATATCCAATATCCTATCCTATCCTCTATCCTATCCTCTATCCTATCCTATCCTCTATCCTAACCTATCCTTTATCCTATCCTATCTTCTATCCTATCCTATCCTCTATCCTATAATATCCCCTATCGTATCCAATCCTCTATCCTATCCTCTATCCTATCCTGTCCTCTATCCTATCCTATCCTGTATCCTATCCTATCCTCTATCCTATCCTATCCTCTATCCTATCCTATCCTCTATCCTATCCTATCCTATCCTCTATCCTATCCTATCCTATCCTCTATCCTATCCTATCCTCTATCCTATCCTATCCTCTATCCTATCCTAACCTCTATCCTATCCAATCCCCTATCCTATCCTCTATCCGATCCTATCATCTATCCTATCCTATCCTCCATAATATCGTATCCTCTATCCTATCCTATCCGCTATCCTATCCTATCCTCTATCGTATCCTCTCCTCTATCCTATCCTATCCTATGGCCTATACTCTATCTTATCCTATCCTCTATCCTATCCTATCCTCTATCCTGTCCTATCCTCTATCGTCCCCTATCCTCTATGCGATCCTATCCTCTATCCTATCCTAACCTCTATCCTATCCAATCCTATATCCTATCCTATCCGCTAACCTATCCTAGTCCTCTATCCTATCCTCTATCCGATACTATCGTCTACCCTATCCTATCCTCTATAATATCGTATCCTCTATCCTATAATATCATCTACCCTATCCTATTCTCTATCCTATCCTATCCTCTATCCTATCCTATCCTCTATCCTATCCAATCCCCTATCCTATCCTCTATCCGATCCTATCCTCTATCCTATCCTATCCTCTATCCTATAATATCATCTAACCTATTCTACTCTATCCTATCCTATCCTCTATCCTATCCTATCCTCCATCCTATCCTATCCTCTATCATATTCTATCCTCTATCCTATCCAATCCCCTGTCCTATCCTCTATTCTGTCCTATTCTCTATCCTATCCTATCCTCTATCCTATCCTATCCTCTTATCCTATCCTCTATCCTATCCTATCCTGTATCCTATCCTATCCTCTATCCTATCTTATCCTCTATCCTATCCAATCCCCTATCCTATGCTCTACCCTATCCTATCCTCTATCCTATCCTATCCTCTATCGTCTCCAATCTTCTATCCTATCCAATCCCCTATCCTATCATCTATCCTATCCAATCCGAAATCCTATCCTCTATCCGATCCTATCCTCTATCTGATCATATCCAATATCCTATCCTATCCTCTATCCTATCCTCTATCCTATCCTATCCTCTATCCTAACCTATCCTTTATCCTATCCTATCTTCTTCTATCCTATCCTCTATCCTCTATCCTATAATATCCCCTATCCTATCCAATCCTCTATCCTATCCTCTATCCTATCCTGTCCTCTATCCTATCCTATCCTGTATCCTATCCTATCCTCTATCCTATCCTATCCTCTATCCTATCCTATCCTCTATCCTATCCTATCCTATCCTCTATCCTATCCTATCCTATCCTCTATCCTATCCTATCCTCTATCCTATCCTATCCTCTATCCTATCCTAACCTCTATCCTATCCAATCCCCTATCCTATCCTCTATCCGATCCTATCACTATCCTATCCTATCCTCCATAATATCGTATCCTCTATCCTATCCTATCCGCTATCCTATCCTATCCTCTATCGTATCCTATCCTCTATCCTATCCTATCCTATGGCCTATACTCTATCTTATCCTATCCTCTATCCTATCCTATCCTCTATCCTGTCCTATCCTCTATCGTCCCCTATCCTCTATGCGATCCTATCCTCTATCCTATCCTAACCTCTATCCTATCCAATCCTATATCCTATCCTATCCGCTAACCTATCCTATCCTCTATCCTATCCTCTATCCGATACTATCGTCTACCCTTTCCTATCCTCTATAATATCGTATCCTCTATCCTATAATATCATCTACCCTATCCTATTCTCTATCCTATCCTATCCTCTATCCTATCCTATCCTCTATCCTATCCAATCCCCTATCCTATCCTCTATCCGATCCTATCCTCTATCCTATCCTATCCTCTATCCTATAATATCATCTAACCTATTCTATACTCTATCCTATCCTATCCTCTATCCTATCCTATCCTCCATCCTATCCTATCCTCTATCATATTCTATCCTCTATCCTATCCAATCCCCTGTCCTATCCTCTATTCTGTCCTATTCTCTATCCTATCCTATCCTCTATCCTATCCAATCCCCTATCCTATGCTCTACCCTATCCTATCCTCTATCCTATCCTATCCTCTATCGTCTCCAATCTTCTATCCTATCCAATCCCCTATCCTATCATCTATCCTATCCAATCCGAAATCCTATCCTCCATCCTATCCTATCCTATATCCTATCCTATCCTCAATCCTATCCTATCCTCTATCCTATCATATTCTCTATAATATCCTCTATCCTATCCTATCCTCTATCCTATCATATTCTCTATAATATCCTCTATCCTATCCTATCCTCTATCCTATCCTATCCAATCCTCTATCTTATCCGATCCTCTATCCTAACCTATCCTCTATAATATCGTATCCTCTATCATATCCTATCCTCTTTCCTATAATATCATCTATCATATCCTATTCCCTATCCTATCCTATCCGCTACCCTATCCTATCCTCTATCCTATCCTATCCTTTATCCTGTCCTATCCTCTATCGTCTCCTATCCTCTATGCGATCCTATCCTCTATCCTATCCTAACCTCTATCCTATCCAATCCTATATCCTATCCTATCCGCTATCCCATCCTATCCTCTATCCTATAATATCCTCTATCCTATCCTATTCTCATTCCTATCCTATCATCTATCCTATCCTATCCTCTATCCTATTCTATACTCTACCCTATCCTATCCGCTATTCTATCCTATCCTCTATCCTATCCTATCTTCTATCCTATCCAATCCCCTATCGTCTCCTATCCTCTATGCGATCCTATCCTCTATCCTATCCTAACCTCTATCCTATCCAATCCTATATCCTATCCTATCCGCTAACCTATCCTATCCTCTATCCTATCCAATCCCCTATCCTAACCTCTATCCAATACTATCCTCTATCCTATCCTATCCTCTATCGTCTCCTATCCGCTATGCGATCCTATCCTCTATCCTATCCTAACCTCTATCCTATCCAATCCCCTATCCTATCCTCTATCCGATCCTATCATCTATCCTATCCTATCCTCCATAATATCGTATCCTCTATCATATCCTATCCTCTTTCCTATAATATCATCTATCATATCCTATTCTCTATCCTATCCTATCCTATCAACAATCCTATCCAATCCCCTATCCTATCCAATCCTATATCCTATCCTATCCGTTATCCCATCCTATCCTCTATCCTATAATATCCTCTATCCTATCCTATCCTCTATCCTGACTTATCCTCCATCCTATCCTATCCTCTATAATATCGTATCCTCTATCATATCCTATCCTCTTTCCTATAATATCATCTATCATATCCTATTCTCTATCCTATCCTATCCGCTACTCTATCCTATCCTCTATCCTATCCTATCCTCTATCCTGTCCTATCCTCTATCGTCTCCTATCCTCTATGCGATCCTATCCTCTATCCTATCCTAACCTCTATCCTATCCAATCCTATAACCTATCCTATCCGCTAACCTATCCTATCCTCTATCCTATCCAATCCCCTATCCTATCCTCTATCCGATACTATCCTCTATTCTATCCTATCCTGTATAATATCGTATCCTCTATCCTATAATATCATCTACCCTATCCTATTCTCTATCCTATCCTATCCTCTATCCTATCCTATCCTCATTCCTATCCTATCCTCTATCATATCCTATCCTCTATCCTATCCTATCCTCTATCCTATCCTATCCTCTATCGTCTCCTATCCGCTATGCGATCCTATCCTCTATCCTATCCTATCCTCTATCCTATCCAATCCCCTATCCTATGCTCTACCCTATCCTATCCTCTATCCTATCCTATCCTCTAACGTCTCCAATCTTCTATCCTATCCAATCCCCTATCCAATCCTCAATCCTATCCAATCCGAAATCCTATCCTCTATCCGATCCTATCCTCTATCTGATCATATCCAATATCCTATCCTATCCTATCCTCTATCGTATCCTATCCTCTATCCTATCCTATCCTATGTCCTATACTCTATTGTATCCTATCCTCTATCCTATCCTATCTTCTAACCTATCCTATCCTCTATCCTATCCTATCCTCTATCCTATCCTATCCTCTATCCTATCCTATCCTCTATCCTATCCTATCTTCTATCCTATCCTATCCTCTATCCTATCCTATCCTCTATCCTATCCTATCCTCTATCCTATCCTATCCTATCCTCTACCCTATCCTATCCTCTATCCTATACTATCCTGTATCCTATTCTATACTCTATCCTATCCTATCCTCTATCCTATCCTATCCTCTATCCTATCCTATCCTCTATCCTATCCTATCCTCTATCCTATCCTATCCTCTATCCTATCCTATCCTCTATCCTATCCTATCCTCTATCCTATCCTATCCTATCCTCTACCCTATCCTATCCTCTATCCTATCCTATCCTATATCCTATCCTATCCTCAATCCTATCCTATCCTCTATCCTATCATATTCTCTATAATATCCTCTATCCTATCCTATCCTCTATCCTATCATATTCTCTATAATATCCTCTATCCTATCCTATCCTCTATCCTATCCTATCCAATCCTCTATCTTATCCGATCCTCTATCCTATCCTTGCCTCTATAATATCGTATCCTCTATCATATCCTATCCTCTTTCCTATAATATCATCTATCATATCCTATTCTCTATCCTATCCTATCCTATCAACAATCCTATCCAATCCCCTATCCTATCCAATCATATATCCTATCCTATCCGCTATCCCATCCTATCCTCTATCCTATAATATCCTCTATCCTATCCTATCCTCTATCCTGACTTATCCTCCATCCTATCCTATCCTCTATAATATCGTATCCTCTATCATATCCTATCCTCTTTCCTATAATATCATCTATCATATCCTATTCTCTATCCTATCCTATCCGCTACCCTATCCTATCCTCTATCCTATCCTATCCTCTATCCTGTCCTATCCTCTATCGTCTCCTATCCTCTATGCGATCCTATCCTCTATCCTATCCTAACCTCTATCCTATCCAATCCTATATCCTATCCTATCCGCTATCCCATCCTATCCTCTATCCTATAATATCCTCTATCCTATCCTATTCTCATTCCTATCCTATCCTCTATCCGATCCTATCCTCTATCCGATCCTATCATCTATCCTATCCTATCCTCCATAATATCGTATCCTCTATCATATCATATCCTCTTTCCTATAATATCATCTATCATATCCTATTCTCTATCCTATCCTATCCTATCAACAATCCTATCCAATCCCCTATCCTATCCAATCCTATATCCTATCCTATCCGCTATCCCATCCTATCCTCTATCCTATAATATCCTCTATCCTATCCTATCCTCTATCCTGACTTATCCTCCATCCTATCCTATCCTCTATAATATCGTATCCTCTATCATATCCTATCCTCTTTCCTATAATATCATCTATCATATCCTATTCTCTATCCTATCCTATCCGCTACCCTATCCTATCCTCTATCCTATCCTATCCTCTATCCTGTCCTATCCTCTATCGTCTCCTATCCTCTATGCGATCCTATCCTCTATCCTATCCTAACCTCTATCCTATCCAATCCTATATCCTATCCTATCCGCTAACCTATCCTATCCTCTATCCTATCCAATCCCCTATCCTATCCTCTATCCTATCCTATCCTCTATCCTGTCCTATCCTCTATCGTCTCCTATCCTCTATGCGATCCTATCCTCTATCCTATCCTATCCTCTATCCTATCCAATCACCTATCCTATGCTCTACCCTATCCTATCCTCTATCCTATCCTATCCTCTATCCTATCCTATCCTATCCTCTATCCTATCCTATCCTCTATCCTATCCTATCCTCTATCCTATCCTATCCTCTATCCTATCCTATCCTCTATCCTATCCTATCCTCTATCGTATCCTATCCTCTATCCTATCCTATCCTCTATCCTATACTATCTTCTATCTTATCCTATCCTCCATGCTATCCTAACCTCTATCATATTCTATCCTCTATCGTATCCAATCCCCTATCCTATCCTCTATCCGATCCTATCATCTATCCTATCCTATCCTCCATAATATCGTATCCTCTATCCTATCCTATCCGCTATCCTATCCTATCCTCTATCCTATAATATCCCCTATCCTATCCAATCCTCTATCCTATCCTCTATCCTATCCTATCCTCTATCCTATCCTGTCCTCAATCCTATCCTATCCTCTATCGTATCCTATCCTCTATCCTATCCTCTATCCTATCCTATCCTCAATCCTATCCTATCCTCTATACTATCATATCCTCTATCCTATTCTATACTCTATCCTACCCTATCCGCTACCCTATCCTATCCTCTATCCTATCCTATCCTCTATCCTGTCCTATCCTCTATCGTCTCCTATCCTCTATGCGATCATATCCTCTATCCTATCCTAACCTCTATCCTATCCAATCCTATATCCTATCCTATCCGCTAACCTATCCTATCCTCTATCCTATCCTATCCTATGTCCTATACTCTATCGTATCCTATCCTCTATCCTATCCTATCCTCTATCCTGTCCTATCCTCTATCGTCCCCTATCCTCTATGCGATCCTATCCTCTATCCTATCCTAACCTCTATCCTATCCAATCCTATATCCTATCCTATCCGCTAACCTATCCTATCCTCTATCCTATCCTCTATCCGATACTATCGTCTACCCTATCCTATCCTCTATAATATCGTATCCTCTATCCTATAATATCATCTACCCTATCCTATTCTCTATCCTATCCTATCCTGTATCCTATCCTATCCTCTATCCTATCCAATCCCCTATCCTATCCTCTATCCGATCCTATCCTCTATCCTATCCTATCCTCTATCCTATAATATCATCTAACCTATTCTATACTCTATCCTATCCTATCCTCTATCCTATCCTATCCTCCATCCTATCCTATCCTCTGTCATATTCTATCCTCTATCCTATCCTCTATCCTATCCTATCCTCTATCCTATCCTCTATCCTATCCTATCCTCTATCCTATCCTATCCTCTATCCTATCTTATCCTCTATCCTATCCAATCCCCTATCCTATGCGCTACCCTATCCTATCCTCTTTCCTATCCTATCCTCTATCGTCTCCAATCTTCTATCCTATCCAATCCCCTATCCTATCATCTATCCTATCCAATCCGAAATCCTATCCTCTATCCGATCCTATCCTCTATCTGATCATATCCAATATCCTATCCTATCCTCTATCCTATCCTCTATCCTATCCTATCCTCTATCCTAACCTATCCTTTATCCTATCCTATCTTCTATCCTATCCAATCCTCTATCCTATAATATCCCCTATCCTATCCAATCCTCTATCCTATCCTCTATCCTATCCTCTATCCTATCCTATCCTCTATCCTATCCTCTATCCTATCCTATCCTCTATCCTATCCTATCCTCAATCCTATCCCATCCTATATCCTATCCTATCCGCTAACCTATCCTATCCTCTATCCTATCCTCTATCCGATACTATCGTCTACCCTATCCTATCCTCTATAATATCGTATCCTCTATCCTATAATATCATCTACCCTATCCTATTCTCTATCCTATCCTATCCTGTATCCTATCCTATCCTCTATCCTATCCAATCCCCTATCCTATCCTCTATCCGATCCTATCCTCTATCCTATCCTATCCTCTATCCTATAATATCATCTAACCTATTCTATACTCTATCCTATCCTATCCTCTATCCTATCCTATCCTCCATCCTATCCTATCCTCTGTCATATTCTATCCTCTATCCTATCCTCTATCCTATCCTATCCTCTATCCTATCCTCTATCCTATCCTATCCTCTATCCTATCCTATCCTCTATCCTATCTTATCCTCTATCCTATCCAATCCCCTATCCTATGCGCTACCCTATCCTATCCTCTTTCCTATCCTATCCTCTATCGTCTCCAATCTTCTATCCTATCCAATCCCCTATCCTATCATCTATCCTATCCAATCCGAAATCCTATCCTCTATCCGATCCTATCCTCTATCTGATCATATCCAATATCCTATCCTATCCTCTATCCTATCCTCTATCCTATCCTATCCTCTATCCTAACCTATCCTTTATCCTATCCTATCTTCTATCCTATCCAATCCTCTATCCTATAATATCCCCTATCCTATCCAATCCTCTATCCTATCCTCTATCCTATCCTCTATCCTATCCTATCCTCTATCCTATCCTCTATCCTATCCTATCCTCTATCCTATCCTATCCTCAATCCTATCCCATCCTCTATCCTATCCTATCCTCTATAATATCGTATCCTCTATCCTATAATATCATCTAACCTATTCTATACTCTATCCTATCCCATCCTCTATCCTATCCTATCCTCTATCCTATCCTATCCTCAATCCTATCCTATCCTCCATCCTATCCTATCCTCTATCCTATTCTATACTCTATCCTATCCTATACGCTATCCTAGGATATCCTCTATCCTATTTTATTCTCTATCCTATCCTCTATCCTATCCTCTAACCTATCCTCTATCCTATCCTATCCTCTATCCTATCCTATCCTCTATCCTATCCTATCCTCTATCCTATCCTATCCTCTATCCTATCCTATCCTCTATCCTATCCTATCCTCTATCCTATCCTATCCTCTATCCTATCCTATCCTCTATCCTATCCTATCCTCTATCCTATCCTATCCTCTATCCTATCCTAACCTCTATCCTATCCTATCCTCTATCCTATCCTATCCTCTATCCTATCCTATCCTCTATCCTATCCTATCCTCTATCCTATCCTATCCTCTATCCTATCCTATCCTCTATCCTATCCTATCCTCTATCCTATCCTATCCTATCCTCTATCCTATCCTATCCTCTATCCTATCCTATCCTCTATCCTATCCTATCCTCTATCCTATCCTATCCTCTATCCTATCCTATCCTCTATCCTATCCTACCCTCTATCCTATCCTATCCTCTATCCTATCCTATCCTCTATCCTATCCTATCCTCTATCCTATCCTATCCTCTATCCTATCCTATCCTCTATCCTATCCTATCCTCTATCCTATCCTATCCTCTATCCTATCCTATCCTCTATCCTGTCCTATCCTCTATCCTATCCTATCCTCTATCCTATCCTATCCTCTATCCTATCCCATCCTCTATCCTATCCTATCCTATCCTCTACCCTATCCTATCCTCTATCCTATACTATCCTGTATCCTATTCTATACTCTATCCTATCCTATCCTCTATCCTATCCTATCCTCTATCCTATCCTATCCTCTATCCTATCCTATCCTCTATCCTCTATCCTATCCTATCCTCTATCCTATCCTATCCTCTATCCTATCCTCTACCCTATCCTATCCTCTATCCTATCCTATCCTATATCCTATCCTATCCTCAATCCTACCCTATCCTCTATCCTATCATATTCTCTATAATATCCTCTATCCTATCCTATCCTCTATCCTATCATATTCTCTATAATATCCTCTATCCTATCCTATCCTCTATCCTATCCTCTATCCGATCCTATCCTCTATCCTATCCTATCCTCTATCCTATAATATCATCTAACCTATTCTATAATCTATCCTATCCTATCCTCTATCCTATCCTATCCTCCATCCTATCCTATCCTCTATCATATTCTATCCTCTATCCTATCCTCTATCCTATCCTATCCTCTATCCTAACCTATCCTTTATCCTATCCTATCTTCTATCCTATCCAATCCTCTATCCTATAATATCCCCTATCCTATCCAATCCTCTATCCTATCCTCTATCCTATCCTCTATCCTATCCTATCCTCTATCCTATCCTCTATCCTATCCTATCCTCTATCCTACCCTATCCTCAATCCTATCCCATCCTCTATCCTATCCTATCCTCTATAATATCGTATCCTCTATCCTATAATATCATCTAACCTATTCTATACTCTATCCTATCCCATCCTCTATCCTATCCTATCCTCTATCCTATCCTATCCTCAATCCTATCCTATCCTCCATCCTATCCTCTCCTCTATCCTATTCTATACTCTATCCTATCCTATACGCTATCCTAGGATATCCTCTATCCTATTTTATTCTCTATCCTATCCTCTATCCTATCCTCTAACCTATCCTCTATCCTATCCTATCCTCTATCCTATCCTATCCTCTATCCTATCCTATCCTCTATCCTATCCTATCCTCTATCCTATCCTATCCTCTATCCTATCCTATCCTCTATCCTATCCTATCCTCTATCCTATCCTATCCTCTATCCTATCCTATCCTCTATCCTATCCTATCCTCTATCCTATCCTATCCTCTATCCTATCCTATCCTCTATCCTATCCTATCCTCTATCCTATCCTATCCTCTATCCTATCCTATCCTCTATCCTATCCTATCCTCTATCCTATCCTATCCTCTATCCTATCCTATCCTCTATCCTGTCCTATCCTCTATCCTATCCTATCCTCTATCCTATCCTATCCTCTATCCTATCCCATCCTCTATCCTATCCTATCCTATCCTCTACCCTATCCTATCCTCTATTCTATACTATCCTGTATCCTATTCTATACTCTATCCTATCCTATCCTCTATCCTATCCTATCCTCTATCCTATCCTATCCTCTATCCTATCCTATCCTCTATCCTATCCTATCCTCTATCCTATCCTCTATCCGATACTATCGTCTACCCTATCCTATCCTCTATAATATCGTATCCTCTATCCTATAATATCATCTACCCTATCCTATTCTCTATCCTATCCTATCCTCTATCCTATCCTATCCTCTATCCTATCCAATCCCCTATCCTATCCTCTATCCGATCCTATCCTCTATCCTATCCTATCCTCTATCCTATAATATCATCTAACCTATTCTATACTCTATCCTATCCTATCCTCTATCCTATCCTATCCTCCATCCTATCCTATCCTCTATCATATTCTATCCTCTATCCTATCCAATCCCCTGTCCTATCCTCTATTCTGTCCTATTCTCTATCCTATCCTATCCTCTATCCTATCCTATCCTCTATCCTATCCTCTATCCTATCCTATCCTGTATCCTATCCTATCCTCTATCCTATCTTATCCTCTATCCTATCCAATCCCCTATCCTATGCTCTACCCTATCCTATCCTCTATCCTATCCTATCCTCTATCGTCTCCAATCTTCTATCCTATCCAATCCCCTATCCTATCATCTATCCTATCCAATCCGAAATCCTATCCTCTATCCGATCCTATCCTCTATCTGATCATATCCAATATCCTATCCTATCCTCTATCCTATCCTCTATCCTATCCTATCCTCTATCCTAACCTATCCTTTATCCTATCCTATCTTCTATCCTATCCTATCCTCTATCCTATAATATCCCCTATCCTATCCAATCCTCTATCCTATCCTCTATCCTATCCTGTCCTCTATCCTATCCTATCCTGTATCCTATCCTATCCTCTATCCTATCCTATCCTCTATCCTATCCTATCCTCTATCCTATCCTATCCTATCCTCTATCCTATCCTATCCTATCCTCTATCCTATCCTATCCTCTATCCTATCCTATCCTCTATCCTATCCTAACCTCTATCCTATCCAATCCCCTATCCTATCCTCTATCCGATCCTATCATCTATCCTATCCTATCCTCCATAATATCGTATCCTCTATCCTATCCTATCCGCTATCCTATCCTATCCTCTATCGTATCCTATCCTCTATCCTATCCTATCCTATGGCCTATACTCTATCTTATCCTATCCTCTATCCTATCCGATCCTCTATCCTGTCCTATCCTCTATCGTCCCCTATCCTCTATGCGATCCTATCCTCTATCCTATCCTAACCTCTATCCTATCCAATCCTATATCCTATCCTATCCGCTAACCTATCCTATCCTCTATCCTATCCTCTATCCGATACTATCGTCTACCCTATCCTATCCTCTATAATATCGTATCCTCTATCCTATAATATCATCTACCCTATCCTATTCTCTATCCTATCCTATCCTCTATCCTATCCTATCCTCTATCCTATCCAATCCCCTATCCTATCCTCTATCCGATCCTATCCTCTATCCTATCCTATCCTCTATCCTATAATATCATCTAACCTATTCTATACTCTATCCTATCCTATCCTCTATCCTATCCTATCCTCCATCCTATCCTATCCTCTATCATATTCTATCCTCTATCCTATCCAATCCCCTGTCCTATCCTCTATTCTGTCCTATTCTCTATCCTATCCTATCCTCTATCCTATCCAATCCCCTATCCTATGCTCTACCCTATCCTATCCTCTATCCTATCCTATCCTCTATCGTCTCCAATCTTCTATCCTATCCAATCCCCTATCCTATCATCTATCCTATCCAATCCGAAATCCTATCCTCCATCCTATCCTATCCTATATCCTATCCTATCCTCAATCCTATCCTATCCTCTATCCTATCATATTCTCTATAATATCCTCTATCCTATCCTATCCTCTATCCTATCATATTCTCTATAATATCCTCTATCCTATCCTATCCTCTATCCTATCCTATCCAATCCTCTATCTTATCCGATCCTCTATCCTAACCTAGCCTCTATAATATCGTATCCTCTATCATATCCTATCCTCTTTCCTATAATATCTTCTATCATATCCTATTCTCTATCCTATCCTATCCTATCAACAATCCTATCCAATCCCCTATCCTATCCAATCATATATCCTATCCTATCCTCTATCGTCTCCTATCCGCTATGCGATCCTATCCTCTATCCTATAATATCCTCTATCCTATCCTATCCTCTATCCTGACTTATCCTCCATCCTATCCTATCCTCTATAATATCGTATCCTCTATCATATCCTATCCTCTTTCCTATAATATCATCTATCATATCCTATTCCCTATCCTATCCTATCCGCTACCCTATCCTATCCTCTATCCTATCCTATCCTTTATCCTGTCCTATCCTCTATCGTCTCCTATCCTCTATGCGATCCTATCCTCTATCCTATCCTAACCTCTATCCTATCCAATCCTATATCCTATCCTATCCGCTATCCCATCCTATCCTCTATCCTATAATATCCTCTATCCTATCCTATTCTCATTCCTATCCTATCATCTATCCTATCCTATCCTCTATCCTATTCTATACTCTACCCTATCCTATCCGCTATTCTATCCTATCCTCTATCCTATCCTATCTTCTATCCTATCCAATCCCCTATCGTCTCCTATCCTCTATGCGATCCTATCCTCTATCCTATCCTAACCTCTATCCTATCCAATCCTATATCCTATCCTATCCGCTAACCTATCCTATCCTCTATCCTATCCAATCCCCTATCCTAACCTCTATCCAATACTATCCTCTATCCTATCCTATCCTCTATCGTCTCCTATCCGCTATGCGATCCTATCCTCTATCCTATCCTAACCTCTATCCTATCCAATCCCCTATCCTATCCTCTATCCGATCCTATCATCCATCCTATCCTATCCTCTATAATATCGTATCCTCTATCCTATAATATCATCTACCCTATCCTATTCTCTATCCTATCCTATCCTCTATCCTATCCTATCCTCATTCCTATCCTATCCTCTATCATATCCTATCCTCTATCCTATCCTATCCTCTATCCTATCCTATCCTCTATCGTCTCCTATCCGCTATGCGATCCTATCCTCTATCCTATCCTAACCTCTATCCTATCCAATCCCCTATCCTATCCTCTATCCGATCCTATCATCTATCCTATCCTATCCTCCATAATATCGTATCCTCTATCATATCCTATCCTCTTTCCTATAATATCATCTATCATATCCTATTCTCTATCCTATCCTATCCTATCAACAATCCTATCCAATCCCCTATCCTATCCAATCCTATATCCTATCCTATCCGTTATCCCATCCTATCCTCTATCCTATAATATCCTCTATCCTATCCTATCCTCTATCCTGACTTATCCTCCATCCTATCCTATCCTCTATAATATCGTATCCTCTATCATATCCTATCCTCTTTCCTATAATATCATCTATCATATCCTATTCTCTATCCTATCCTATCCGCTACTCTATCCTATCCTCTATCCTATCCTATCCTCTATCCTGTCCTATCCTCTATCGTCTCCTATCCTCTATGCGATCCTATCCTCTATCCTATCCTAACCTCTATCCTATCCAATCCTATAACCTATCCTATCCGCTAACCTATCCTATCCTCTATCCTATCCAATCCCCTATCCTATCCTCTATCCGATACTATCCTCTATTCTATCCTATCCTGTATAATATCGTATCCTCTATCCTATAATATCATCTACCCTATCCTATTCTCTATCCTATCCTATCCTCTATCCTATCCTATCCTCATTCCTATCCTATCCTCTATCATATCCTATCCTCTATCCTATCCTATCCTCTATCCTATCCTATCCTCTATCGTCTCCTATCCGCTATGCGATCCTATCCTCTATCCTATCCTATCCTCTATCCTATCCAATCCCCTATCCTATGCTCTACCCTATCCTATCCTCTATCCTATCCTATCCTCTAACGTCTCCAATCTTCTATCCTATCCAATCCCCTATCCAATCCTCAATCCTATCCAATCCGAAATCCTATCCTCTATCCGATCCTATCCTCTATCTGATCATATCCAATATCCTATCCTATCCTATCCTCTATCGTATCCTATCCTCTATCCTATCCTATCCTATGTCCTATACTCTATTGTATCCTATCCTCTATCCTATCCTATCTTCTAACCTATCCTATCCTCTATCCTATCCTATCCTCTATCCTATCCTATCCTCTATCCTATCCTATCCTCTATCCTATCCTATCTTCTATCCTATCCTATCCTCTATCCTATCCTATCCTCTATCCTATCCTATCCTCTATCCTATCCTATCCTATCCTCTACCCTATCCTATCCTCTATCCTATACTATCCTGTATCCTATTCTATACTCTATCCTATCCTATCCTCTATCCTATCCTATCCTCTATCCTATCCTATCCTCTATCCTATCCTATCCTCTATCCTATCCTATCCTCTATCCTATCCTATCCTCTATCCTATCCTATCCTCTATCCTATCCTATCCTCTATCCTATCCTATCCTATCCTCTACCCTATCCTATCCTCTATCCTATCCTATCCTATATCCTATCCTATCCTCAATCCTATCCTATCCTCTATCCTATCATATTCTCTATAATATCCTCTATCCTATCCTATCCTCTATCCTATCATATTCTCTATAATATCCTCTATCCTATCCTATCCTCTATCCTATCCTATCCAATCCTCTATCTTATCCGATCCTCTATCCTATCCTTGCCTCTATAATATCGTATCCTCTATCATATCCTATCCTCTTTCCTATAATATCATCTATCATATCCTATTCTCTATCCTATCCTATCCTATCAACAATCCTATCCAATCCCCTATCCTATCCAATCATATATCCTATCCTATCCGCTATCCCATCCTATCCTCTATCCTATAATATCCTCTATCCTATCCTATCCTCTATCCTGACTTATCCTCCATCCTATCCTATCCTCTATAATATCGTATCCTCTATCATATCCTATCCTCTTTCCTATAATATCATCTATCATATCCTATTCTCTATCCTATCCTATCCGCTACCCTATCCTATCCTCTATCCTATCCTATCCTCTATCCTGTCCTATCCTCTATCGTCTCCTATCCTCTATGCGATCCTATCCTCTATCCTATCCTAACCTCTATCCTATCCAATCCTATATCCTATCCTATCCGCTATCCCATCCTATCCTCTATCCTATAATATCCTCTATCCTATCCTATTCTCATTCCTATCCTATCCTCTATCCGATCCTATCCTCTATCCGATCCTATCATCTATCCTATCCTATCCTCCATAATATCGTATCCTCTATCATATCATATCCTCTTTCCTATAATATCATCTATCATATCCTATTCTCTATCCTATCCTATCCTATCAACAATCCTATCTAATCCCCTATCCTATCCAATCCTATATCCTATCCTATCCGCTATCCCATCCTATCCTCTATCCTATAATATCCTCTATCCTATCCTATCCTCTATCCTGACTTATCCTCCATCCTATCCTATCCTCTATAATATCGTATCCTCTATCATATCCTATCCTCTTTCCTATAATATCATCTATCATATCCTATTCTCTATCCTATCCTATCCGCTACCCTATCCTATCCTCTATCCTATCCTATCCTCTATCCTGTCCTATCCTCTATCGTCTCCTATCCTCTATGCGATCCTATCCTCTATCCTATCCTAACCTCTATCCTATCCAATCCTATATCCTATCCTATCCGCTAACCTATCCTATCCTCTATCCTATCCAATCCCCTATCCTATCCTCTATCCTATCCTATCCTCTATCCTGTCCTATCCTCTATCGTCTCCTATCCTCTATGCGATCCTATCCTCTATCCTATCCTATCCTCTATCCTATCCAATCCCCTATCCTATGCTCTACCCTATCCTATCCTCTATCCTATCCTATCCTCTATCCTATCCTATCCTATCCTCTATCCTATCCTATCCTCTATCCTATCCTATCCTCTATCCTATCCTATCCTCTATCCTATCCTATCCTCTATCCTATCCTATCCTCTATCGTATCCTATCCTCTATCCTATCCTATCCTCTATCCTATACTATCTTCTATCTTATCCTATCCTCCATGCTATCCTAACCTCTATCATATTCTATCCTCTATCGTATCCAATCCCCTATCCTATCCTCTATCCGATCCTATCATCTATCCTATCCTATCCTCCATAATATCGTATCCTCTATCCTATCCTATCCGCTATCCTATCCTATCCTCTATCCTATAATATCCCCTATCCTATCCAATCCTCTATCCTATCCTCTATCCTATCCTATCCTCTATCCTATCCTGTCCTCAATCCTATCCTATCCTCTATCGTATCCTATCCTCTATCCTATCCTCTATCCTATCCTATCCTCAATCCTATCCTATCCTCTATACTATCATATCCTCTATCCTATTCTATACTCTATCCTACCCTATCCGCTACCCTATCCTATCCTCTATCCTATCCTATCCTCTATCCTGTCCTATCCTCTATCGTCTCCTATCCTCTATGCGATCATATCCTCTATCCTATCCTAACCTCTATCCTATCCAATCCTATATCCTATCCTATCCGCTAACCTATCCTATCCTCTATCCTATCCTATCCTATGTCCTATACTCTATCGTATCCTATCCTCTATCCTATCCTATCCTCTATCCTGTCCTATCCTCTATCGTCCCCTATCCTCTATGCGATCCTATCCTCTATCCTATCCTAACCTCTATCCTATCCAATCCTATATCCTATCCTATCCGCTAACCTATCCTATCCTCTATCCTATCCTCTATCCGATACTATCGTCTACCCTATCCTATCCTCTATAATATCGTATCCTCTATCCTATAATATCATCTACCCTATCCTATTCTCTATCCTATCCTATCCTGTATCCTATCCTATCCTCTATCCTATCCAATCCCCTATCCTATCCTCTATCCGATCCTATCCTCTATCCTATCCTATCCTCTATCCTATAATATCATCTAACCTATTCTATACTCTATCCTATCCTATCCTCTATCCTATCCTATCCTCCATCCTATCCTATCCTCTGTCATATTCTATCCTCTATCCTATCCTCTATCCTATCCTATCCTCTATCCTATCCTCTATCCTATCCTATCCTCTATCCTATCCTATCCTCTATCCTATCTTATCCTCTATCCTATCCAATCCCCTATCCTATGCGCTACCCTATCCTATCCTCTTTCCTATCCTATCCTCTATCGTCTCCAATCTTCTATCCTATCCAATCCCCTATCCTATCATCTATCCTATCCAATCCGAAATCCTATCCTCTATCCGATCCTATCCTCTATCTGATCATATCCAATATCCTATCCTATCCTCTATCCTATCCTCTATCCTATCCTATCCTCTATCCTAACCTATCCTTTATCCTATCCTATCTTCTATCCTATCCAATCCTCTATCCTATAATATCCCCTATCCTATCCAATCCTCTATCCTATCCTCTATCCTATCCTCTATCCTATCCTATCCTCTATCCTATCCTCTATCCTATCCTATCCTCTATCCTATCCTATCCTCAATCCTATCCCATCCTATATCCTATCCTATCCGCTAACCTATCCTATCCTCTATCCTATCCTCTATCCGATACTATCGTCTACCCTATCCTATCCTCTATAATATCGTATCCTCTATCCTATAATATCATCTACCCTATCCTATTCTCTATCCTATCCTATCCTGTATCCTATCCTATCCTCTATCCTATCCAATCCCCTATCCTATCCTCTATCCGATCCTATCCTCTATCCTATCCTATCCTCTATCCTATAATATCATCTAACCTATTCTATACTCTATCCTATCCTATCCTCTATCCTATCCTATCCTCCATCCTATCCTATCCTCTGTCATATTCTATCCTCTATCCTATCCTCTATCCTATCCTATCCTCTATCCTATCCTCTATCCTATCCTATCCTCTATCCTATCCTATCCTCTATCCTATCTTATCCTCTATCCTATCCAATCCCCTATCCTATGCGCTACCCTATCCTATCCTCTTTCCTATCCTATCCTCTATCGTCTCCAATCTTCTATCCTATCCAATCCCCTATCCTATCATCTATCCTATCCAATCCGAAATCCTATCCTCTATCCGATCCTATCCTCTATCTGATCATATCCAATATCCTATCCTATCCTCTATCCTATCCTCTATCCTATCCTATCCTCTATCCTAACCTATCCTTTATCCTATCCTATCTTCTATCCTATCCAATCCTCTATCCTATAATATCCCCTATCCTATCCAATCCTCTATCCTATCCTCTATCCTATCCTCTATCCTATCCTATCCTCTATCCTATCCTCTATCCTATCCTATCCTCTATCCTATCCTATCCTCAATCCTATCCCATCCTCTATCCTATCCTATCCTCTATAATATCGTATCCTCTATCCTATAATATCATCTAACCTATTCTATACTCTATCCTATCCCATCCTCTATCCTATCCTATCCTCTATCCTATCCTATCCTCAATCCTATCCTATCCTCCATCCTATCCTATCCTCTATCCTATTCTATACTCTATCCTATCCTATACGCTATCCTAGGATATCCTCTATCCTATTTTATTCTCTATCCTATCCTCTATCCTATCCTCTAACCTATCCTCTATCCTATCCTATCCTCTATCCTATCCTATCCTCTATCCTATCCTATCCTCTATCCTATCCTATCCTCTATCCTATCCTATCCTCTATCCTATCCTATCCTCTATCCTATCCTATCCTCTATCCTATCCTATCCTCTATCCTATCCTATCCTCTATCCTATCCTATCCTCTATCCTATCCTATCCTCTATCCTATCCTAACCTCTATCCTATCCTATCCTCTATCCTATCCTATCCTCTATCCTATCCTATCCTCTATCCTATCCTATCCTCTATCCTATCCTATCCTCTATCCTATCCTATCCTCTATCCTATCCTATCCTCTATCCTATCCTATCCTATCCTCTATCCTATCCTATCCTCTATCCTATCCTATCCTCTACCCTATCCTATCCTCTATCCTATCCTATCCTCTATCCTATCCTATCCTCTATCCTATCCTACCCTCTATCCTATCCTATCCTCTATCCTATCCTATCCTCTATCCTATCCTATCCTCTATCCTATCCTATCCTCTATCCTATCCTATCCTCTATCCTATCCTATCCTCTATCCTATCCTATCCTATCCTCTATCCTATCCTATCCTCTATCCTATCCTATCCTCTATCCTATCCTATCCTCTATCCTATCCTATCCTCTATCCTATCCTATCCTCTATCCTATCCTACCCTCTATCCTATCCTATCCTCTATCCTATCCTATCCTCTATCCTATCCTATCCTCTATCCTATCCTATCCTCTATCCTATCCTATCCTCTATCCTATCCTATCCTCTATCCTATCCTATCCTCTATCCTATCCTATCCTCTATCCTGTCCTATCCTCTATCCTATCCTATCCTCTATCCTATCCTATCCTCTATCCTATCCCATCCTCTATCCTATCCTATCCTATCCTCTACCCTATCCTATCCTCTATCCTATACTATCCTGTATCCTATTCTATACTCTATCCTATCCTATCCTCTATCCTATCCTATCCTCTATCCTATCCTATCCTCTATCCTATCCTATCCTCTATCCTCTATCCTATCCTATCCTCTATCCTATCCTATCCTCTATCCTATCCTCTACCCTATCCTATCCTCTATCCTATCCTATCCTATATCCTATCCTATCCTCAATCCTACCCTATCCTCTATCCTATCATATTCTCTATAATATCCTCTATCCTATCCTATCCTCTATCCTATCATATTCTCTATAATATCCTCTATCCTATCCTATCCTCTATCCTATCCTCTATCCGATCCTATCCTCTATCCTATCCTATCCTCTATCCTATAATATCATCTAACCTATTCTATACTCTATCCTATCCTATCCTCTATCCTATCCTATCCTCCATCCTATCCTATCCTCTATCATATTCTATCCTCTATCCTATCCTCTATCCTATCCTATCCTCTATCCTATGCTCTATCCTATCCTATCCTCTATCCTATCCTATCCTCTATCCTATCTTATCCTCTATCCTATCCAATCCCCTATCCTATGCGCTACCCTATCCTATCCTCTATCCTATCCTATCCTCTATCGTCTCCAATCTTCTATCCTATCCAATCCCCTATCCTATCATCTATCCTATCCAATCCGAAATCCTATCCTCTATCCGATCCTATCCTCTATCTGATCATATCCAATATCCTATCCTATCCTCTATCCTATCCTCTATCCTATCCTATCCTCTATCCTAACCTATCCTTTATCCTATCCTATCTTCTATCCTATCCAATCCTCTATCCTATAATATCCCCTATCCTATCCAATCCTCTATCCTATCCTCTATCCTATCCTCTATCCTATCCTATCCTCTATCCTATCCTCTATCCTATCCTATCCTCTATCCTATCCTATCCTCAATCCTATCCCATCCTCTATCCTATCCTATCCTCTATAATATCGTATCCTCTATCCTATAATATCATCTAACCTATTCTATACTCTATCCTATCCCATCCTCTATCCTATCCTATCCTCTATCCTATCCTATCCTCAATCCTACCCTATCCTCCATCCTATCCTCTCCTCTATCCTATTCTATACTCTATCCTATCCTATACGCTATCCTAGGATATCCTCTATCCTATTTTATTCTCTATCCTATCCTCTATCCTATCCTCTAACCTATCCTCTATCCTATCCTATCCTCTATCCTATCCTATCCTCTATCCTATCCTATCCTCTATCCTATCCTATCCTCTATCCTATCCTATCCTCTATCCTATCCTATCCTCTATCCTATCCTATCCTCTATCCTATCCTATCCTCTATCCTATCCTATCCTCTATCCTATCCTATCCTCTATCCTATCCTATCCTCTATCCTATCCTATCCTCTATCCTATCCTATCCTCTATCCTATCCTATCCTCTATCCTATCCTATCCTCTATCCTATCCTATCCTCTATCCTATCCTATCCTCTATCCTATCCTATCCTCTATCCTATCCTATCCTCTATCCTATCCTATCCTCTATCCTATCCTATCCTCTATCCTATCCTATCCTATCCTCTATCCTATCCTATCCTCTATCCTATCCTATCCTCTATCCTATCCTATCCTCTATCCTATCCTATCCTCTATCCTATCCTACCCTCTATCCTATCCTATCCTCTATCCTATCCTATCCTCTATCCTATCCTATCCTCTATCCTATCCTATCCTCTATCCTATCCTATCCTCTATCCTATCCTATCCTCTATCCTATCCTATCCTCTATCCTATCCTATCCTCTATCCTGTCCTATCCTCTATCCTATCCTATCCTCTATCCTATCCTATCCTCTATCCTATCCCATCCTCTATCCTATCCTATCCTATCCTCTACCCTATCCTATCCTCTATTCTATACTATCCTGTATCCTATTCTATACTCTATCCTATCCTATCCTCTATCCTATCCTATCCTCTATCCTATCCTATCCTCTATCCTATCCTATCCTCTATCCTATCCTATCCTCTATCCTATCCTATCCTCTATCCTATCCTATCCTCTATCCTATCCTATCCTCTATCCTATCCTATCCTCTATCCTATCCTATCCTCTATCCTATCCTATCCTCTATCCTATCCTATCCTATCCTCTACCCTATCCTATCCTCTATCCTATCCTATCCTATATCCTATCCTATCCTCAATCCTACCCTATCCTCTATCCTATCATATTCTCTATAATATCCTCTATCCTATCCTATCCTCTATCCTATCATATTCTCTATAATATCCTCTATCCTATCCTATCCTCTATCCTATCCTATCCAATCCTCTATCTTATCCGATCCTCTATCCTATCCTAGCCTCTATAATATCGTATCCTCTATCATATCCTATCCTCTTTCCTATAATATCATCTATCATATCCTATTCTCTATCCTATCCTATCCTATCAACAATCCTATCCAATCCCCTATCCTATCCAATCATATATCCTATCCTATCCGCTATCCCATCCTATCCTCTATCCTATAATATCCTCTATCCTATCCTATCCTCTATCCTGACTTATCCTCCATCCTATCCTATCCTCTATAATATCGTATCCTCTTTCATATCCTATCCTCTTTCCTATAATATCATCTATCATATCCTATTCTCTATCCTATCCTATCCGCTACCCTATCCTATCCTCTATCCTATCCTATCCTCTATCCTGTCCTATCCTCTATCGTCTCCTATCCTCTATGCGATCCTATCCTCTATCCTATCCTAACCTCTATCCTATCCAATCCTATATCCTATCCTATCCGCTATCCCATCCTATCCTCTATCCTATAATATCCTCTATCCTATCCTATTCTCATTCCTATTCTATCATCTATCCTATCCTATCCTCTATCCTATTCTATACTCTACCCTATCCTATCCGCTATTCTATCCTATCCTCTATCCTATCCTATCTTCTATCCTATCCAATCCCCTATCGTCTCCTATCCTCTATGCGATCCTATCCTCTATCCTATCCTAACCTCTATCCTATCCAATCCTATATCCTATCCTATCCGCTAACCTATCCTATCCTCTATCCTATCCAATCCCCTATCCTATCCTCTATCCTATCCTATCCTCTATCCTATCCTATCCTCTATCCTATCCTATCCTCTATCCTATCCTATCCTCTATCCTATCCTATCCTCTATCCTATCCTATCCTATCCTCTACCCTATCCTATCCTCTATCCTATCCTATCCTATATCCTATCCTATCCTCAATCCTACCCTATCCTCTATCCTATCATATTCTCTATAATATCCTCTATCCTATCCTATCCTCTATCCTATCATATTCTCTATAATATCCTCTATCCTATCCTATCCTCTATCCTATCCTATCCAATCCTCTATCTTATCCGATCCTCTATCCTATCCTAGCCTCTATAATATCGTATCCTCTATCATATCCTATCCTCTTTCCTATAATATCATCTATCATATCCTATTCTCTATCCTATCCTATCCTATCAACAATCCTATCCAATCCCCTATCCTATCCAATCATATATCCTATCCTATCCGCTATCCCATCCTATCCTCTATCCTATAATATCCTCTATCCTATCCTATCCTCTATCCTGACTTATCCTCCATCCTATCCTATCCTCTATAATATCGTATCCTCTTTCATATCCTATCCTCTTTCCTATAATATCATCTATCATATCCTATTCTCTATCCTATCCTATCCGCTACCCTATCCTATCCTCTATCCTATCCTATCCTCTATCCTGTCCTATCCTCTATCGTCTCCTATCCTCTATGCGATCCTATCCTCTATCCTATCCTAACCTCTATCCTATCCAATCCTATATCCTATCCTATCCGCTATCCCATCCTATCCTCTATCCTATAATATCCTCTATCCTATCCTATTCTCATTCCTATTCTATCATCTATCCTATCCTATCCTCTATCCTATTCTATACTCTACCCTATCCTATCCGCTATTCTATCCTATCCTCTATCCTATCCTATCTTCTATCCTATCCAATCCCCTATCGTCTCCTATCCTCTATGCGATCCTATCCTCTATCCTATCCTAACCTCTATCCTATCCAATCCTATATCCTATCCTATCCGCTAACCTATCCTATCCTCTATCCTATCCAATCCCCTATCCTATCCTCTATCCTATCCTATCCTCTATAATATCGTATCCTCTATCCTATAATATCATCTACCCTATCCTATTCTCTATCCTATCCTATCCTCTATCCTATCCTATCCTCATTCCTATCCTATCCTCTATCATATCCTATCCTCTAACCTATCCTATCCTCTATCCTATCCTATCCTCTATCGTCTCCTATCCGCTATGCGATCCTATCCTCTATCCTATCCTAACCTCTATCCTATCCAATCCCCTATCCTATCCTCTATCCGATCCTATCCTCTATCCGATCCTATCATCTATCCTATCCTATCCTCCATAAAATCGTATCCTCTATCATATCCTATCCTCTTTCCTATAATATCATCTATCATATCCTATTCTCTATCCTATCCTATCCTATCAACAATCCTATCCAATCCCCTATCCTATCCAACCCTATATCCTATCCTATCCGCTATCCCATCCTATCCTCTATCCTATAATATCCTCTATCCTATCCTATCCTCTATCCTATCCTATCCTCTATCGTCTCCTATCCGCTATGCGATCCTATCCTCTATCCTATCCTATCCTCTATCCTATCCAATCCCCTATCCTATGCTCTACCCTATCCTATCCTCTATCCTATCCTATCCTCTAACGTCTCCAATCTTCTATCCTATCCAATCCCCTATCCAATCCTCAATCCTATCCAATCCGAAATCCTATCCTCTATCCGATCCTATCCTCTATCTGATCATATCCAATATCCTATCCTATCCTATCCTCTATCGTATCCTATCCTCTATCCTATCCTATCCTATGTCCTATACTCTATTGTATCCTATCCTCTATTCTATCCTATCTTCTATCCTATCCTATCCTCTATCCTATCCTATCCTCTATCCTATCCTATCCTCTATCCTATCCTATCCTCTATCCTATCCTATCCTCTATCCTATCCTATCCTCTATCCTATCCTATCCTCTATCCTATCCTATCCTCTGTCCTATCCTATCCTCTATCCTATCCTATCCTCTATCCTATTCTATATTCTATCCGATCCTATACGATCCTCTATCGTATCCTATCCTCTATCCTATCCTATCCTCATTCCTATCCTATCATCTATCCTATCCTATCCTCTATCCTATTCTATACTCTACCCTATACTAGCCGCTATTCTATCCTATCCTCTATCCTATCCTATCCTCTATCCTATCCTACCCTCTATCCTATCCTATCCTCTATCCTATCCTATCTTCTATCCTATCCAATCCCCTGTCCTATCCTCTATTCTGTCCTATTCTCTATCCTATCCTCTATCCTATCCTATCCTCTATCCTATCCTATCCTCCATCCTATCCTATCCTCTATCATATTCTATCCTCTATCCTATCCAATCCCCTGTCCTATCCTCTATTCTGTCCTATTCTCTATCCTATCCTATCCTCCATCCTATCCTATCCTCTATCCTATCCTATCCTCTATCCTATCCTATCCTCTATCCTATCCTATCCTCTATGCTATCCAATCCCCTATCCTATGCTCTACCCTATCCTATCCTCTATCCTATCCTTTCCTCTATCGTCTCCAATCTTCTATCCTATCCAATCCCCTATCCTATCATCTATCCTATCCAATCCGAAATCCTATCCTCTATCCGATCCTATCCTCTATCTGATCATATCCAATATCCTATCCTATCCTCTATCCTATCCTCTATCCTATCCTATCCTCTATCCTATCCTATCCTTTATCCTATCCTATCTTGTATCCTATCCTATCCTCTATCCTATAATATCCCCTATCCTATCCAATCCTCTATCCTATCCTCTATCCTATCCTCTATCCTACCCTATCCTCTATCCTATCCAATCCCCTGTCCTATCCTCTATTCTGTCCTATTCTCTATCCTATCCTCTATCCTATCCTATCCTCTATCCAATCCTATCCTCTATCCTATCCTATCCTCTATCCCATCCTATCCTCTATCGTCTCCAGTCCTCTATCCTATACAATCCCCTATCATATCCTCTATCGTCTCCTATCCTCTATCCTATCCAATCCCCTATCCTATCCTCTATCTTATCCTATCCTCTATCCTATCCTATCCTCATTCCTATCCTATCCTCTATCCTATCCTATCCTCTTTCCTATCCTATCCTCTATCCTATACTATCCTCTATCCTATCCAATCCTCTATCCTATCCTCTATCCTATCCTATGCTCTGTCCTATCCACTATCGTATCCTATCCTCTATCCTATCCAATCCTCTATCCTATCATCTATCCTATCCTATGCTCTGTCCTATCCACTATCGTATCCTATCCTCTATCCTATCCAATCCTGTATCCTATCCTCTATACACTCCAATCCTCTATCCTATAATATCCTCTATCCTATCCTATCCTCTATCCTACCCTATCCTCTATAATATCCTATCCTCTATCCTATCCTATCCTCTATCCAATCCTATCCTCTATCCTATCCTAACCTCTATCCTATCCTATTATCTATCCTATCCTATCCTCCATCCTATTCTATATTCTATCCGATCCTATCCGATCCTCTATCTTATCCTATCCTCTATCCTATCCTATCCTCATTCCTATCCTATCCTCTATCCTATCCTATCCTCTATCCTATTCTATACTCTATCCTATCCTATCCTCTATCCTATTCTATCCTCTATCATATCCTATCCTCTATCCTATCCTATCCTCTATCCTATCCTATCCTCTATCCTATCCTATCCTCTATCCTATTCTATCCTCTATCCTATCCTATCCTCTATCCTATCCTACCATCTTTCCTATCCTAGACTCTATCTTGTCCTATCCTCTATCCTATCCTATCCTCTATCCTATCCTATCCTCTATCCTATCCTTTCCTCAATCCTATTATATCCTCTACCCTATCCTATCCTCTATCCTATCCTATCCTCTACCCTATCCTATCCTCTATCCTATCCTATCCTCTATGCTATTATATCCTCTATCCTATCCTATCCTCTACCCTATCCTATACTCTATCCTATCCAATTACCTATCCTATCCTCTATCCTATTATATCCTCTATCCTATCCTATCCTCTATCCTATCCTCTATCCCATCCTCTATCCTATCCTATCCTCTATTCTATCCTATCCTCTATCCTATCCTATCCTCTATCCTATCCAATTACCTATCCTATCCTTTATCCTATCCTTTCCTGTATCCTATCCTATCCTCTATCCGATCCTCTATCCTATCCTCTATCCGATCCTCTATCCTATCCTATCCTCTATCCTATCCTCTATCCTATCCTCTATCCTATCCTCTATCCTATCCTACCCTCTATCCTATCCTATCCTATCCTCTATCCTATCCTATCCTCTATCCCATCCTATCCTCCATCCTATCCTATCCTCTATCCTATACTATCCTCTATCATATCCTATCCTATCCTTTATCCTATCCTATCCTCTATCGTCTCCAGTCCTCTATCCTATACAATCCCCTATCATATCCTCTATCGTCCCCTAACCTCTATCCTATCCAATCCCCTATCCTATCCTCTATCCTATCCTATCCTCTATCCTATCCTATCGTCTATCCTATCCTATCCTCTATCCTATCCTATCCTCTATCCTATCCTATCCTCTATCCTGTCCTATCCTCTATCCTATAATATCCCCTATCCTATCCAATCCTCTATCCTATCCTCTATCCTATCCTATCCTCTATCCGTTCCCATTCTATATCCTATCCTCTATCCTATCCTATCCTCTATCCTATCCAATTCTCTATCCTATCCTATCCTCTATCCCATCTACTATCGTATAATATCCTCTATCCTATCCAATCCTATATCCTATCCTCTATACACTCCAATCCTCTATCCAATCCTATCCTCTATCCTATCCTATCCTCTATCCTATCCTATCCTCTATCCTCTCCTATCCTCTATCCTATCCTATCCTCTATCCTATCCTATCCTCTATCCTATCCTATCCTCTATCCTATCCTATCCTCTATCCTATCCTATCCTCTATCCTATCCTATCCTCTATCCTATCCAAACCTATATCCTATCCTATCCGCTATCCTGTCCTACCCTGTATCCTATAATATCACCTATTCTATCCAATCCTCTATCCTATCCTCTATCCTATCCTATCCTCTGCCCTATCTACTATCGTATAATATCCTCTATCCTATCCAATCCTATATCCTATCCTCTATACACTCCAATCCTCTATCCAATCCTATCCTCTATCCTATCCTATCCTCTATCCTCTCCTATCCTCTATCCTATCCTATCCTCTATCCTATCCTATCCTCTATCCTATCCTATCCTCTATCCTATCCTATCCTCTATCCTATCCTATCCTCTATCCTATCCTATCCTCTATCCTATCCTATCCTCTATCCTATCCTATCCTCCATCCTATCCTATCCTATCCTCTATCGTATCCTACTCAATCCTATATCCTATAATATCCTCTGTCGTCTCCTATCCTCTATTATATCCAATCCCCTATGTTATCCTCTATCCTATCCTATCATCTATCCTATCCGATTCTCTATCCTATCTGATCCTCTATCCTATCCTATCCTCTACCCTATCAGATCCACTATCCTATCCTATCCTCTATCCAATCCTATCCTCTATCCTAGCCTATCCTCTATCCTATCCTATCGTCTATCCTATCCTATCCTCTATCCTATCCTATCCTCTGTCCTATCCACTATCGTATAATATCCTCTATGCTATCCAATCCTATATCCTATCCTCTATCCTATCCTATCCTCTATCCTATTCTATACTCTAACCTATCCTATCCTCTATCCAATCCTATCCTCTATCCTATCCTATCCTCTATCCTATCCTATCCTCTATCCTATCCTATCCTATCATCTATCCTATACTATCATCTATGCTATCCTATCCTCTATCCTATCCTATCCTCTATCCTATCCTATCCTCTATCCTATCCTATCCTCTATCCTATCCTATCCTCTATCCTATCCTATCCGCTATCCTGTCCTACCCTGTATCCTATAATATCACCTATTCTATCCAATCCTCTATCCTATCCTCTATCCTATCCTATCCTCTGTCCTATCCACTATCGTATAATATCCTCTATAATATCCAATCCTATATCCTATCCTCTATACACTCCAATCCTCTATCCTATCCTATCCTCTATCCTATCCTATCCTCTATCCCATCCTATCCTCCATCCTATCCTATCCTCTATCCTATCCTATCCTCTACCATATCCTATCCTATCCTTTATCCTATCCTATCCTCTATCGTCTCCAGTCCTCTATCCTATACAATCCCCTATCATATCCTCTATCGTCCCCTAACCTCTATCCTATCCAATCCCCTATCCTATCCTCTATCCTATCCTATCCTCTATCCTATCCTATCGTCTATCCTATCCTATCCTCTATCCTATCCTATCCTCTGTCCTATCCACTATCGTATAATATCCTCTATGCTATCCAATCCTATATCCTATCCTCTATCCTATCCTATCCTCTATCCTATTCTATACTCTAACCTATCCTATCCTCTATCCAATCCTATCCTCTATCCTATCCTATCCTCTATCCTATCCTATCCTCTATCCTATCCTATCCTCTATCCTATCCTATCCTATCATCTATCCCATACTATCATCTATCCTATCCTATCCTCTATCCTATCCTATCCTCTATCCTATCCTATCCTCTATCCTATCCTATCCTCTATCCTATCCTATCCTCTATCCTATCCAAACCTATATCCTATCCTATCCGCTATCCTGTCCTACCCTGTATCCTATAATATCACCTATTCTATCCAATCCTCTATCCTATCCTCTATCCTATCCTATCCTCTGTCCTATCCACTATCGTATAATATCCACTATAATATCCAATCCTATATCCTATCCTCTATACACTCCAATCCTCTATCCTATCCTATCCTCTATCCTATCCTATCCTCTATCCCATCCTATCCTCCATCCTATCCTATCCTCTATCCTATCCTATCCTCTATCATATCCTATCCTATCCTTTATCCTATCCTATCCTCTATCGTCTCCAGTCCTCTATCCTATACAATCCCCTATCATATCCTCTATCGTCCCCTAACCTCTATCCTATCCAATCCCCTATCCTATCCTCTATCCTATCCTATCCTCTATCCTATCCTATCGTCTATCCTATCCTATCCTCTATCCTATCCTATCCTCTATCCTATCCTATCCTCTATCCTGTCCTATCCTCTATCCTATAATATCCCCTATCCTATCCAATCCTCTATCCTATCCTCTATCCTATCCTATCCTCTATCCGTTCCCATTCTATATCCTATCCTCTATCCTATCCTATCCTCTATCCTATCCTATCCTATCCTCTATCCTATCCAATTCTCTATCCTATCCTATCCTCTATCCCATCTACTATCGTATAATATCCTCTATCCTATCCAATCCTATATCCTATCCTCTATACACTCCAATCCTCTATCCAATCCTATCCTCTATCCTATCCTATCCTCTATCCTATCCTATCCTCTATCCTCTCCTATCCTCTATCCTATCCTATCCTCTATCCTATCCTATCCTCTATCCTATCCTATCCTCTATCCTATCCTATCCTCTATCCTATCCTATCCTCTATCCTATCCTATCCTCTATCCTATCCAAACCTATATCCTATCCTATCCGCTATCCTGTCCTACCCTGTATCCTATAATATCACCTATTCTATCCAATCCTCTATCCTATCCTCTATCCTATCCTATCCTCTGCACTATCTACTATCGTATAATATCCTCTATCCTATCCAATCCTATATCCTATCCTCTATACACTCCAATCCTCTATCCAATCCTATCCTCTATCCTATCCTATCCTCTATCCTCTCCTATCCTCTCCTATCCTCTATCCTATCCTATCCTCTATCCTATCCTATCCTCTATCCTATCCTATCCTCTATCCTATCCTATCCTCTATCCTATCCTATCCTCTATCCTATCCTATCCTCTATCCTATCCTATCCTCTATCCTATCCTATCCTCCATCCTATCCTATCCTATCCTCTATCGTATCCTACTCAATCCTATATCCTATAATATCCTCTGTCGTCTCCTATCCTCTATTATATCCAATCCCCTATGTTATCCTCTATCCTATCCTATCATCTATCCTATCCGATTCTCTATCCTATCTGATCCTCTATCCTATCCTATCCTCTACCCTATCAGATCCACTATCCTATCCTATCCTCTATCCAATCCTATCCTCTATCCTAGCCTATCCTCTATCCTATCCTATCGTCTATCCTATCCTATCCTCTATCCTATCCTATCCTCTGTCCTATCCACTATCGTATAATATCCTCTATGCTATCCAATCCTATATCCTATCCTCTATCCTATCCTATCCTCTATCCTATTCTATACTCTAACCTATCCTATCCTCTATCCAATCCTATCCTCTATCCTATCCTATCCTCTATCCTATCCTATCCTCTATCCTATCCTATCCTATCATCTATCCTATACTATCATCTATCCTATCCTATCCTCTATCCTATCCTATCCTCTATCCTATCCTATCCTCTATCCTATCCTATCCTCTATCCTATCCAAACCTATATCCTATCCTATCCGCTATCCTGTCCTACCCTGTATCCTATAATATCACCTATTCTATCCAATCCTCTATCCTATCCTCTATCCTATCCTATCCTCTGTCCTATCCACTATCGTATAATATCCTCTATAATATCCAATCCTATATCCTATCCTCTATACACTCCAATCCTCTATCCTATCCTATCCTCTATCCTATCCTATCCTCTATCCCATCCTATCCTCCATCCTATCCTATCCTCTATCCTATCCTATCCTCTATCATATCCTATCCTATCCTTTATCCTATCCTATCCTCTATCGTCTCCAGTCCTCTATCCTATACAATCCCCTATCATATCCTCTATCGTCCCCTAACCTCTATCCTATCCAATCCCCTATCCTATCCTCTATCCTATCCTATCCTCTATCCTATCCTATCGTCTATCCTATCCTATCCTCTATCCTATCCTATCCTCTATCCTATCCTATCCTCTATCCTGTCCTATCCTCTATCCTATAATATCCCCTATCCTATCCAATCCTCTATCCTATCCTCTATCCTATCCTATCCTCTATCCCTTCCCATTCTATATCCTATCCTCTATCCTATCCTATCCTCTATCCTATCCTATCCTATCCTCTATCCTATCCAATTCTCTATCCTATCCTATCCTCTATCCCATCTACTATCGTATAATATCCTCTATCCTATCCAATCCTATATCCTATCCTCTATACACTCCAATCCTCTATCCAATCCTATCCTCTATCCTATCCTATCCTCTATCCTATCCTATCCTCTATCCTCTCCTATCCTCTATCCTATCCTATCCTCTATCCTATCCTATCCTCTATCCTATCCTATCCTCTATCCTATCCTATCCTCTATCCTATCCTATCCTCTATCCTATCCTATCCTCTATCCTATCCTATCCTCTATCCTATCCTATCCTCTATCCTATCCTATCCTCCATCCTATCCTATCCTATCCTCTATCGTATCCTACTCAATCCTATGTCCTATACTATCCTCTGTCGTCTCCTATCCTCTATTATATCCAATCCCCTATGTTATCCTCTATCCTATCCTATCATCTATCCTATCCGATTCTCTATCCTATCTGATCCTCTATCCTATCCTATCCTCTACCCTATCAGATCCACTATCCTATCCTATCCTCTATCCAATCCTATCCTCTATCCTAGCCTATCCTCTATCCTATCCTATTCTCTATCCTATCGTCTATCCTATCCTATCCTCTATCGTATCCTATCCTCTATCCTATCCAAACCTATATCCTATCCTATCCGCTATCCTGTCCTACCCTGTATCCTATAATATCACCTATTCTATCCAATCCTCTATCCTATCCTCTATCCTATCCTATCCTCTGTCCTATCCACTATCGTATAATATCCTCTATAATATCCAATCCTATATCCTATCCTCTATACACTCCAATCCTCTATCCGATCCTATCCTCTATCCTATCCTATCCTCTATCCCATGCTATCCTCCATCCTATCCTATCCTCTATCCTATCCTATCCTCTATCATATCCTATCCTATCCTTTATCCTATCCTATCCTCTATCGTCTCCAGTCCTCTATCCTATACAATCCCCTATCATATCCTCTATCGTCCCCTAACCTCTATCCTATCCAATCCCCTATCCTATCCTCTATCCTATCCTATCCTCTATCCTATCCTATCGTCTATCCTATCCTATCCTCTATCCTATCCTATCCTCTATCCTATCCTATCCTCTATCCTGTCCTATCCTCTATCCTATAATATCCCCTATCCTATCCAATCCTCTATCCTATCCTCTATCCTATCCTATCCTCTATCCTTTCCCATTCTATATCCTATCCTCTATCCTATCCTATCCTCTATCCTATCCTATCCTATCCTCTATCCTATCCAATTCTCTATCCTATCCTATCCTCTATCCCATCTACTATCGTATAATATCCTCTATCCTATCCAATCCTATATCCTATCCTCTATACACTCCAATCCTCTATCCAATCCTATCCTCTATCCTATCCTATCCTCTATCCTCTCCTATCCTCTATCCTATCCTATCCTCTATCCTATCCTATCCTCTATCCTATCCTATCCTCTATCCTATCCTATCCTCTATCCTATCCTATCCTCTATCCTATCCTATCCTCTATCCTATCCTATCCTCTATCCTATCCTATCCTCTATCCTATCCTATCCTCCATCCTATCCTATCCTATCCTCTATCGTATCCTACTCAATCCTATATCCTATACTATCCTCTGTCGTCTCCTATCCTCTATTATATCCAATCCCCTATGTTATCCTCTATCCTATCCTATCATCTATCCTATCCGATTCTCTATCCTATCTGATCCTCTATCCTATCCTATCCTCTACCCTATCAGATCCACTATCCTATCCTATCCTCTATCCAATCCAATCCTCTATCCTAGCCTATCCTCTATCCTATCCTATTCTCTATCCTATCGTCTATCCTATCCTATCCTCTATCGTATCCTATCCTCTATCCTATCCAATCCTCTATCCTCTCCTCTATCCCGTCCTATCCTCAATCCTATCATATCCTGTATCCTATCATATCCTCTATCGTATCCTATCCTCTATCCTATCCTATCCTCTATCCCATCCTACCCTCTATCCTATCCAATTCTCTTTCCTATCCTATCCTCAATTCTATCCTATACTCCATCCTATCCTATCCGCTATCCTATCCTATCCTCTATCCTATAATATCCTCTATCCTATCCTCTATCCTATTCTCTATCCAATCCTATCCTTTTTCGCCTCCTATCCTCTATCCTATCCAATCCCCTATCCTATCCTCTATCCTATCCTTTCCACTTCCCCATACTTTCCACTATCCTATCCTATACTCCATAAGATCGTATCCTCTATCCTATCCCGTCCTCTATCCTATAATATCATCTATCCTATCATATCTTGTATTATATCCTATCCTCTATAATATCCGAGCCTCTAACCTATCCTATCCTCAATCCTATCCTATCCTCTATCCTATCCAATCCCCTATCATATCGTCTATCGTATCCTATCCTCTATCATATCCAATCCTATATCCTATCCTCTATCCTATCCTATCCTATCCTCAAACCTATCCTATCCTCATACGTATCCTATACTCCATCCTAACCTATCCGCTATCCTATCCTATCCTATCCTCTATCCTATCCTATCCTCTATCCTATCCTATCCTCTATCCTATCCTATCCTCTATCCTATCCTATCCTCTATCCTATCCAATCCTCTATCCTATCCTATCCTCTATCCTATCCTATCCTCTATCCTATCCTATCCTCTATCCTATCCTATCCCCTCTCCAATTCTATCCTCTATCCTATCCTATCCTTTCTTCAACCCTATCCTATCCTCATTCGTATCGTATACTCCATCTAACATATCCGCTATCCTATCCTATCCTCTATCCTATAATATCCTCTATCCTATCCAATCATATATCCTATCCTCTATCCTATCCTATCCTGAATCCTACCCTATCCTCTATCGTATCCTATCCTCTATCCTATCCAATCCTATATCCTATACTCTATCCTATCCTATCCTGTATCCTATCCTATCCTCTATCCTATCCTATCCTCTATCCTATCCTACCCTGTATCCTATCCTATCCTATCTTCAACCCTATCCTATCCTCATTCGTATCGTATACTCCATCCTAACATATCCGCTATCCTATCCTATCCTCTACCCTATAATATCCTCTATCATATCCAATCCTCTATCCTATCCTCTATCCTATCCTCTATCCTATCCTATCCTTTCCTCTATCCTATCCTATCCTCTATCCTATTCTCTATCCAATCCTATCCTCTTTCGTCTCCTATCCTCTATCCTATCCAATCCTACCCTCTATCCTATCCTCTATCCTATCCTCTATCCTATCCTATCCTATCCTTTATCCTATCCTCTATCCTATCCTATCCTCAACCCTATCCTATCCTCATTCGTATCCTATACTCCATCCTAACCTATCCGTTATCCTATCCTATCCTATCCTCTATCGTATCCTATTCAATCCTATATCCTATACTATCCTCTGTCGTCTCCTATCCTCTATTATATCCAATCCCCTATGTTATCCTCTATCCTATCCTATCCTCTATCATATCCTATCCTCTATCCTATTCTATATTCTATCCCATCCTATCCGATCCTCTATCTTATCCTATCCTCTATCCTATCCTATCCTCAATCCTATCCCATCCTCTATCCTATCCACTATCGTATCCTATTCTCTATCCTATCCAATCATATATCCTATCCTCTATCCAATCCAATCCTCTATCCTATCCTATCCTCTATCCTATCCTATCCTCTGTCCTATCCACTATCGTATAATATCCTCTATGCTATCCAATCCTATATCCTATCCTCTATCCTATCCTATCCTCTATCCTATTCTATACTCTAACCTATCCTATCCTCTATCCAATCCTATCCTCTATCCTATCCTATCCTCTATCCTATCCTATCCTCTATCCTATCCTATCCTATCATCTATCCTATACTATCATCTATCCTATCCTATCCTCTATCCTATCCTATCCTCTATCCTATCCTATCCTCTATCCTATCCTATCCTCTATCCTATCCAAACCTATATCCTATCCTATCCGCTATCCTGTCCTACCCTGTATCCTATAATATCACCTATTCTATCCAATCCTCTATCCTATCCTCTATCCTATCCTATCCTCTGTCCTATCCACTATCGTATAATATCCTCTATAATATCCAATCCTATATCCTATCCTCTATACACTCCAATCCTCTATCCTATCCTATACTCTATCCTATCCTATCCTCTATCCCATCCTATCCTCCATCCTATCCTATCCTCTATCCTATCCTATCCTCTATCATATCCTATCCTATCCTTTATCCTATCCTATCCTCTATCGTCTCCAGTCCTCTATCCTATACAATCCCCTATCATATCCTCTATCGTCCCCTAACCTCTATCCTATCCAATCCCCTATCCTATCCTCTATCCTATCCTATCCTCTATCCTATCCTATCCTCTATCCTTTCCCATTCTATATCCTATCCTCTATCCTATCCTATCCTCTATCCTGTCCTATCCTCTATCCTATAATATCCCCTATCCTATCCAATCCTCTATCCTATCCTCTATCCTATCCAATCCTCTATCCTATCCTCTATCCTATCCAATCCTCTATCCTATCCTATCCTCTATCCTATCTACTATCGTATAATATCCTCTATCCTATCCAATCCTATATCCTATCCTCTATACACTCCAATCCTCTATCCAATCCTATCCTCTATCCTATCCTATCCTCTATCCTATCCTATCCTCTATCCTCTCCTATCCTCTATCCTATCCTTTCCTCTATCCTATCCTATCCTCTATCCTATTCTCTATCCAATCCTATCCTCTTTCGTCTCCTATCCTCTATCCTATCCAATCCTACCCTCTATCCTATCCTCTATCCTATCCTCTATCCTATCCTATCCTATCCTTTATCCTATCCTCTATCCTATCCTATCCTCAACCCTATCCTATCCTCATTCGTATCCTATACTCCATCCTAACCTATCCGTTATCCTATCCTATCCTATCCTCTATCGTATCCTATTCAATCCTATATCCTATACTATCCTCTGTCGTCTCCTATCCTCTATTATATCCAATCCCCTATGTTATCCTCTATCCTATCCTATCCTCTATCATATCCTATCCTCTATCCTATTCTATATTCTATCCCATCCTATCCGATCCTCTATCTTATCCTATCCTCTATCCTATCCTATCCTCAATCCTATCCCATCCTCTATCCTATCCACTATCGTATCCTATTCTCTATCCTATCCAATCATATATCCTATCCTCTATCCAATCCAATCCTCTATCCTATCCTATCCTCTATCCTATCCTATCCTCTGTCCTATCCACTATCGTATAATATCCTCTATGCTATCCAATCCTATATCCTATCCTCTATCCTATCCTATCCTCTATCCTATTCTATACTCTAACCTATCCTATCCTCTATCCAATCCTATCCTCTATCCTATCCTATCCTCTATCCTATCCTATCCTCTATCCTATCCTATCCTATCATCTATCCTATACTATCATCTATCCTATCCTATCCTCTATCCTATCCTATCCTCTATCCTATCCTATCCTCTATCCTATCCTATCCTCTATCCTATCCAAACCTATATCCTATCCTATCCGCTATCCTGTCCTACCCTGTATCCTATAATATCACCTATTCTATCCAATCCTCTATCCTATCCTCTATCCTATCCTATCCTCTGTCCTATCCACTATCGTATAATATCCTCTATAATATCCAATCCTATATCCTATCCTCTATACACTCCAATCCTCTATCCTATCCTATACTCTATCCTATCCTATCCTCTATCCCATCCTATCCTCCATCCTATCCTATCCTCTATCCTATCCTATCCTCTATCATATCCTATCCTATCCTTTATCCTATCCTATCCTCTATCGTCTCCAGTCCTCTATCCTATACAATCCCCTATCATATCCTCTATCGTCCCCTAACCTCTATCCTATCCAATCCCCTATCCTATCCTCTATCCTATCCTATCCTCTATCCTATCCTATCCTCTATCCTTTCCCATTCTATATCCTATCCTCTATCCTATCCTATCCTCTATCCTGTCCTATCCTCTATCCTATAATATCCCCTATCCTATCCAATCCTCTATCCTATCCTCTATCCTATCCAATCCTCTATCCTATCCTCTATCCTATCCAATCCTCTATCCTATCCTATCCTCTATCCTATCTACTATCGTATAATATCCTCTATCCTATCCAATCCTATATCCTATCCTCTATACACTCCAATCCTCTATCCAATCCTATCCTCTATCCTATCCTATCCTCTATCCTATCCTATCCTCTATCCTATCCTATCCTCTATCCTATCCTATCCTCTATCCTATCCTATCCTCTATCCTATCCTATCCTCTATCCTATCCTATCCTCCATCCTATCCTATCCTATCCTCTATCGTATCCTACTCAATCCTATATCCTATAATATCCTCTGTCGTCTCCTATCCTCTATTATATCCAATCCCCTATGTTATCCTCTATCCTATCCTATGATCTATCCTATCCGATTCTCTATCGTATCTGATCCTCTATCCTATCCTATCCTCTACCCTATCAGATCCACTATCCTATCCTATCCTCTATCCAATCCTATCCTCTATCCTAGCCTATCCTCTATCCTATCCTATTCTCTATCCTATCGTCTATCCTATCCTATCCTCTATCGTATCCTATCCTCTATCCTATCCAATCCTCTATCCTCTCCTCTATCCCGTCCTATCCTCAATCCTATCATATCCTGTATCCTATCATATCCTCTATCGTATCCTATCCTCTATCCTATCCTATCATCTATCCCATCCTACCCTCTATCCTATCCAATTCTCTTTCCTATCCTATCCTCAATTCTATCCTATACTCCATCCTATCCTATCCGCTATCCTATCCTATCCTCTATCCTATAATAGCCTCTATCCTATCCTCTATCATATTCTCTATCCAATCCTATCCTTTTTCGCCTCCTATCCTCTATCCTATCCAATCCCCTATCCTATCCTCTATCCTATCCTTTCCACTTCCCCATACTTTCCACTATCCTATCCTATACTCCATAAGATCGTATCCTCTATCCTATCCCGTCCTCTATCCTATAATATCATCTATCCTATCATATCTTGTATTATATCCTATCCTCTATAATATCCGAGCCTCTAACCTATCCTATCCTCAATCCTATCCTATCCTCTATCCTATCCAATCCCCTATCATATCGTCTATCGTATCCTATCCTCTATCATATCCAATCCTATATCCTATCCTCTATCCTATCCTATCCTATCCTCAACCCTATCCTATCCAATCCTCTATCCTATCCTCTATCCTATCCAATCCTCTATCCTATCCTCTATCCTATCCAATCCTCTATCCTATCCTATCCTCTATCCTATCTACTATCGTATAATATCCTCTATCCTATCCAATCCTATATCCTATCCTCTATACACTCCAATCCTCTATCCAATCCTATCCTCTATCCTATCCTATCCTCTATCCTATCCTATCCTCTATCCTCTCCTATCCTCTATCCTATCCTATCCTCTATCCTATCCTATCCTCTATCCTATCCTATCCTCTATCCTATCCTATCCTCTATCCTATCCTATCCTCTATCCTATCCTATCCTCTATCCTATCCTATCCTCTATCCTATCCTATCCTCCATCCTATCCTATCCTATCCTCTATCGTATCCTACTCAATCCTATATCCTATAATATCCTCTGTCGTCTCCTATCCTCTATTATATCCAATCCCCTATGTTATCCTCTATCCTATCCTATGATCTATCCTATCCGATTCTCTATCGTATCTGATCCTCTATCCTATCCTATCCTCTACCCTATCAGATCCACTATCCTATCCTATCCTCTATCCAATCCTATCCTCTATCCTAGCCTATCCTCTATCCTATCCTATTCTCTATCCTATCGTCTATCCTATCCTATCCTCTATCGTATCCTATCCTCTATCCTATCCAATCCTCTATCCTCTCCTCTATCCCGTCCTATCCTCAATCCTATCATATCCTGTATCCTATCATATCCTCTATCGTATCCTATCCTCTATCCTATCCTATCCTCTATCCCATCCTACCCTCTATCCTATCCAATTCTCTTTCCTATCCTATCCTCAATTCTATCCTATACTCCATCCTATCCTATCCGCTATCCTATCCTATCCTCTATCCTATAATAGCCTCTATCCTATCCTCTATCCTATTCTCTATCCAATCCTATCCTCTGTCGTCTCCTATCCTCTATTATATCCAATCCCCTATGTTATCCTCTATCCTATCCTATCCTCTATCATATCCTATCCTCTATCCTATTCTATATTCTATCCCATCCTATCCGATCCTCTATCTTATCCTATCCTCTATCCTATCCTATCCTCAATCCTATCCCATCCTCTATCCTATCCACTATCGTATCCTATTCTCTATCCTATCCAATCATATATCCTATCCTCTATCCAATCCAATCCTCTATCCTATCCTATCCTCTATCCTATCCTATCCTCTGTCCTATCCACTATCGTATAATATCCTCTATGCTATCCAATCCTATATCCTATCCTCTATCCTATCCTATCCTCTATCCTATTCTATACTCTAACCTATCCTATCCTCTATCCAATCCTATCCTCTATCCTATCCTATCCTCTATCCTATCCTATCCTCTATCCTATCCTATCCTATCATCTATCCTATACTATCATCTATCCTATCCTATCCTCTATCCTATCCTATCCTCTATCCTATCCTATCCTCTATCCTATCCTATCCTCTATCCTATCCAAACCTATATCCTATCCTATCCGCTATCCTGTCCTACCCTGTATCCTATAATATCACCTATTCTATCCAATCCTCTATCCTATCCTCTATCCTATCCTATCCTCTGTCCTATCCACTATCGTATAATATCCTCTATAATATCCAATCCTATATCCTATCCTCTATACACTCCAATCCTCTATCCTATCCTATACTCTATCCTATCCTATCCTCTATCCCATCCTATCCTCCATCCTATCCTATCCTCTATCCTATCCTATCCTCTATCATATCCTATCCTATCCTTTATCCTATCCTATCCTCTATCGTCTCCAGTCCTCTATCCTATACAATCCCCTATCATATCCTCTATCGTCCCCTAACCTCTATCCTATCCAATCCCCTATCCTATCCTCTATCCTATCCTATCCTCTATCCTATCCTATCCTCTATCCTTTCCCATTCTATATCCTATCCTCTATCCTATCCTATCCTCTATCCTGTCCTATCCTCTATCCTATAATATCCCCTATCCTATCCAATCCTCTATCCTATCCTCTATCCTATCCAATCCTCTATCCTATCCTCTATCCTATCCAATCCTCTATCCTATCCTATCCTCTATCCTATCTACTATCGTATAATATCCTCTATCCTATCCAATCCTATATCCTATCCTCTATACACTCCAATCCTCTATCCAATCCTATCCTCTATCCTATCCTCTATCCTATCCTATCCTTTCCTCTATCCTATCCTATCCTCTATCCTATTCTCTATCCAATCCTATCCTCTTTCGTCTCCTATCCTCTATCCTATCCAATCCTACCCTCTATCCTATCCTCTATCCTATCCTCTATACTATCCTATCCTATCCTCTATCCTATCCTATCCACTATCCTATCCTAGCCTCAATCCTATCCTATCCTCTATCCTATCCTATCGGCTATCCTATCCAATCTTCTATCCTATGGTATCCTCTATCCTATCCTCTATCCTATTCTATATCATATTGTATCCTCTATCCAATAATATCATCTATCCTATCCTATTCACTATCCTATACTATCCTCCATCCTATCCTATCCTCTATCCTATCCTCTATCCTATCCTATCCTCAACCCTATCCTATCCTCATTCGTATCCTATACTCCATCCTAACCTATCCGTTATCCTATCCTATCCTATCCTCTATCGTATCCTATTCAATCCTATATCCTATACTATCCTCTGTCGTCTCCTATCCTCTATTATATCCAATCCCCTATGTTATCCTCTATCCTATCCTATCCTCTATCATATCCTATCCTCTATCCTATTCTATATTCTATCCCATCCTATCCGATCCTCTATCTTATCCTATCCTCTATCCTATCCTATCCTCAATCCTATCCCATCCTCTATCCTATCCACTATCGTATCCTATTCTCTATCCTATCCAATCATATATCCTATCCTCTATCCAATCCAATCCTCTATCCTATCCTATCCTCTATCCTATCCTATCCTCTGTCCTATCCACTATCGTATAATATCCTCTATGCTATCCAATCGTATATCCTATCCTCTATCCTATCCTATCCTCTATCCTATTCTATACTCTAACCTATCCTATCCTCTATCCAATCCTATCCTCTATCCTATCCTATCCTCTATCCTATCCTATCCTCTATCCTATCCTATCCTATCATCTATCCTATACTATCATCTATCCTATCCTATCCTCTATCCTATCCTATCCTCTATCCTATCCTATCCGCTATCCTGTCCTACCCTGTATCCTATAATATCACCTATTCTATCCAATCCTCTATCCTATCCTCTATCCTATCCTATCCTCTGTCCTATCCACTATCGTATAATATCCTCTATAATATCCAATCCTATATCCTATCCTCTATACACTCCAATCCTCTATCCTATCCTATACTCTATCCTATCCTATCCTCTATCCCATCCTATCCTCCATCCTATCCTATCCTCTATCCTATCCTATCCTCTATCATATCCTATCCTATCCTTTATCCTATCCTATCCTCTATCGTCTCCAGTCCTCTATCCTATACAATCCCCTATCATATCCTCTATCGTCCCCTAACCTCTATCCTATCCAATCCCCTATCCTATCCTCTATCCTATCCTATCCTCTATCCTATCCTATCCTCTATCCTTTCCCATTCTATATCCTATCCTCTATCCTATCCTATCCTCTATCCTGTCCTATCCTCTATCCTATAATATCCCCTATCCTATCCAATCCTCTATCCTATCCTCTATCCTATCCAATCCTCTATCCTATCCTCTATCCTATCCAATCCTCTATCCTATCCTATCCTCTATCCTATCTACTATCGTATAATATCCTCTATCCTATCCAATCCTATATCCTATCCTCTATACACTCCAATCCTCTATCCAATCCTATCCTCTATCCTATCCTATCCTCTATCCTATCCTATCCTCTATCCTCTCCTATCCTCTATCCTATCCTATCCTCTATCCTATCCTATCCTCTATCCTATCCTATCCTCTATCCTATCCTATCCTCTATCCTATCCTATCCTCTATCCTATCCTATCCTCTATCCTATCCTATCCTCTATCCTATCCTATCCTCCATCCTATCCTATCCTATCCTCTATCGTATCCTACTCAATCCTATATCCTATAATATCCTCTGTCGTCTCCTATCCTCTATTATATCCAATCCCCTATGTTATCCTCTATCCTATCCTATGATCTATCCTATCCGATTCTCTATCGTATCTGATCCTCTATCCTATCCTATCCTCTACCCTATCAGATCCACTATCCTATCCTATCCTCTATCCAATCCTATCCTCTATCCTAGCCTATCCTCTATCCTATCCTATTCTCTATCCTATCGTCTATCCTATCCTATCCTCTATCGTATCCTATCCTCTATCCTATCCAATCCTCTATCCTCTCCTCTATCCCGTCCTATCCTCAATCCTATCATATCCTGTATCCTATCATATCCTCTATCGTATCCTATCCTCTATCCTATCCTATCCTCTATCCCATCCTACCCTCTATCCTATCCAATTCTCTTTCCTATCCTATCCTCAATTCTATCCTATACTCCATCCTATCCTATCCGCTATCCTATCCTATCCTCTATCCTATAATAGCCTCTATCCTATCCTCTATCCTATTCTCTATCCAATCCTATCCTTTTTCGCCTCCTATCCTCTATCCTATCCAATCCCCTATCCTATCCTCTATCCTATCCTTTCCACTTCCCCATACTTTCCACTATCCTATCCTATACTCCATAAGATCGTATCCTCTATCCTATCCCGTCCTCTATCCTATAATATCATCTATCCTATCATATCTTGTATTATATCCTATCCTCTATAATATCCGAGCCTCTAACCTATCCTATCCTCAATCCTATCCTATCCTCTATCCTATCCAATCCCCTATCATATCGTCTATCGTATCCTATCCTCTATCATATCCAATCCTATATCCTATCCTCTATCCTATCCTATCCTATCCTCAACCCTATCCTATCCTCATACGTATCCTATACTCCATCCTAACCTATCCGCTATCCTATCCTATCCTATCCTCTATCCTATCCTATCCTCTATCCTATCCTATCCTCTATCCTATCCTATCCTCTATCCTATCCTATCCTCTATCCTATCCAATCCTCTATCCTATCCTATCCTCTATCCTATCCTATCCTCTATCCTATCCTATCCTCTATCCTATCCTATCCCCTCTCCAATTCTATTCTCTATCCTATCCTATCCTTTCTTCAACCCTATCCTATCCTCATTCGTATCGTATACTCCATCTAACATATCCGCTATCCTATCCTATCCTCTATCCTATAATATCCTCTATCCTATCCAATCATATATCCTATCCTCTATCCTATCCTATCCTGAATCCTACCCTATCCTCTATCGTATCCTATCCTCTATCCTATCCAATCCTATATCCTATACTCTATCCTATCCTATCCTGTATCCTATCCTATCCTCTATCCTATCCTATCCTCTATCCTATCCTACCCTGTATCCTATCCTATCCTATCTTCAACCCTATCCTATCCTCATTCGTATCGTATACTCCATCCTAACATATCCGCTATCCTATCCTATCCTCTACCCTATAATATCCTCTATCATATCCAATCCTCTATCCTATCCTCTATCCTATCCTCTATCCTATCCTATCCTTTCCTCTATCCTATCCTATCCTCTATCCTATTCTCTATCCAATCCTATCCTCTTTCGTCTCCTATCCTCTATCCTATCCAATCCTACCCTCTATCCTATCCTCTATCCTATCCTCTATCCTATCCTATCCTATCCTTTATCCTATCCTCTATCCTATCCTATCCTCTATCGTATCCTATTCAATCCTATATCCTATACTATCCTCTGTCGTCTCCTATCCTCTATTATATCCAATCCCCTATGTTATCCTCTATCCTATCCTATCCTCTATCCTATCCGATTCTCTAACCTATTTGATCCTCTATCCTATCCTATCCTCTGTCCTATCAGATCCACTATCCTATCCTATCCTCTATCCAATCCTATCCTCAATCCTAGCCTTTGCTCCATCCTATCCTATTCTCTATCCTATCCTCTATCCTATCCTACCCTGTATCATATCCTATCCTATCTTCAACCCTATCCTATCCTCATTCGTATCCTATACTCCATCCTAACCTATCCGCTATCCTATCCTATCTTCTATTCTATAATATCCTCTATCCTATCCAATCCTCTATCCTATCCTCTATCCTATCCTCTATCCTAGCCTCTATCCTATCCTCTATCCTATCCTCTATCCTATCCTCTATCCTATCCTCTATCCTATCCTATCCTATCCTCTATCCTATCCTATCCTCTATCCTATCCTATCCTCTATCCTATCCTATGCTCTATCCTATCCTATCCTCTATCCTATCCTATCCTCTATCCTATCCTCTATCCTATCCGATTCTCTATCGTATCCTATACTCTATCCTATCCAATCCCCTATCTTATCCTCTATCCGATCCTATCCCTTATCCTATCCAATCCCCTATCTTATCCTCTATCTTATCCTATCCTATCCAATCCTCTATCCTATCCTCTATCTTATCCTATCCTATCCAATCCTCTATCCTATTCTCTATCCTATCCTCTATCCTATCGTATCCTCTATCCTACCCTATCCTCTATCCTATATTATCCTCTATCGTGTCCTATCCTCTATCGTATTATATCCTCTATCCTAACCAATCCTCTATCCCATCCTCTATCCCGACCTATCCTCTATCCTATCCTAACCGCTATCCTATCCTATCCTCTATCCTATCCTATCCTGAATCCTACCCTATCCTCTATCGTATCCTATCCTCTATACTATCCAATCCTATATCCTATACTCTATCCTATCCTATCCTGTATCCTATCCTATCCTCTATCCTATCCTATCCTCTATCCTATCCTATCCTATCTTCAACCCTATCCTATCCTCATTCGTATCGTATACTCCATCCTAACATATCCGCTATCCTATCCTATCCTCTACCCTATAATATCCTCTATCATATCCAATCCTCTATCCTATCCTCTATCCTATCCTCTATCCTATCCTATCCTTTCCTCTATCCTATCCTATCCTCTATCCTATTCTCTATCCAATCCTATCCTCTTTCGTCTCCTATCCTCTATCCTATCCAATCCTACCCTCTATCCTATCCTCTATCCTATCCTCTATACTATCCTATCCTATCCTCTATCCTATCCTATCCACTATCCTATCCTAGCCTCAATCCTATCCTATCCTCTATCCTATCCTATCGGCTATCCTATCCAATCTTCTATCCTATGGTATCCTCTATCCTATCCTCTATCCTATTCTATATCATATTGTATCCTCTATCCAATAATATCATCTATCCTATCCTATTCACTATCCTATACTATCCTCCATCCTATCCTATCCTCTATCCTATCCTCTATCCTATCCTATCCTCAACCCTATCCTATCCTCATTCGTATCCTATACTCCATCCTAACCTATCCGTTATCCTATCCTATCCTATCCTCTATCGTATCCTATTCAATCCTATATCCTATACTATCCTCTGTCGTCTCCTATCCTCTATTATATCCAATCCCCTATGTTATCCTCTATCCTATCCTATCCTCTATCCTATCCGATTCTCTAACCTATCTGATCCTCTATCCTATCCTATCCTCTGTCCTATCAGATCCACTATCCTATCCTATCCTCTATCCAATCCTATCCTCAATCCTAGCCTTTGCTCCATCCTATCCTATTCTCTATCCTATCGTCTATCCTATCCTATCCTCTATCGTATCCTATCCTCTATCCTATCCAATCCTCTATCCTATCCTCTATCCTATCCTCTATCCTCTATCGTATCCTCCATCCTATCCTATCCTCTATCCTATCCTATCCTCTATCCAATCCTATCCCCTATCCTAGCCTATCCTCTATACTATCCTATTCTCTATCCTACCGTCTATCCTATCCTATCCTCTATCGTATCCTATCCTCTATCCAATAATATCATCTATCCTATCCTATCCTCTATCCTATCCTATCCTCTATCCGATCCTATCCTCTATCCGATCCTATCCTCTATCCTATCCTATCCTATCCTCTATCGTATCCTACTCAATCCTATATCCTATACTATCCTCTGTCGTCTCCTATCCTCTATTATATCCAATCCCCTATGTTATCCTCTATCCTATCCTATCCTCTATCCTATCCGATTCTCTATCCTATCTGATCCTCTATCCTATCCTATCCTCTATCCTATCAGATCCACTATCCTATCCTATCCTGTATCCAATCCTATCCTCTATCCTAGCCTATCCTCTATCCTATCCTATTCTCTATCCTATCGTCTATCCTATCCTATCCTCCATCGTATCCTATCCTGTATCCTATCCAATCCTCTATCCTCTCCTCTATCCCGTCCTATCCTCAATCCTATCATATCCTGTATCCTATCATATCCTCTATCGTATCCTATCCTCTATCCTATCCTATCCTCTATCCCATCCTACCCTCTATCCTATCCTATCCTCTTTCCTATCCTATCCTATATCCTATCCTATCCGCTATCCTATCCTAACCTCTATCCTATCCTATCCTCTATCCTATCCTACCCTCTATCCTATCCTATTCTCTATCCAATCCTGTCCTATCCTGAATCCTATCCTATCCTCTACCCTACCCTATAATCTATCCTATCCTATCCTCTATCCTATCCTATCCTCTATCCTATCCTATCCTCTATCCTATCCTATCCTCTATCCTATCCTATCCTCTATCCTATCCTCTATCCTATCCTCTATCCTATCCTCTATCCTATCCTCTATCCTATCCTCTATCCTATCCTCTATCCTATCCTATCCTATCCTCTATCCTATCCTATCCTCTATCCTATCCTATCCTCTATCCTATCCTATGCTCTATCCTATCCTATCCTCTATCCTATCCTATCCTCTATCCTATCCTCTATCCTATCCGATTCTCTATCGTATCCTATACTCTATCCTATCCAATCCCCTATCTTATCCTCTATCCGATCCTATCCCTTATCCTATCCAATCCCCTATCTTATCCTCTATCTTATCCTATCCTATCCAATCCTCTATCCTATCCTCTATCTTATCCTATCCTATCCAATCCTCTATCCTATTCTCTATCCTATCCTCTATCCTATCGTATCCTCTATCCTACCCTATCCTCTATCCTATATTATCCTCTATCGTGTCCTATCCTCTATCGTATTATATCCTCTATCCTAACCAATCCTCTATCCCATCCTCTATCCCGACCTATCCTCTATCCTATCCTAACCTCTATCCTATCCTATCCTCTATCCTATCCTATCCTCTATCCTATCCTATTCTCTATCCAATCCTATCCTATCCTGAATCCTATCCTATCCTCTACCCTACCCTATAATCTATCCTATCCTATCCTCTATCCTATCCTCTATCCTATCCTATCCTCTATCCTATCCTATCCTCTATCCTATCCTATCCTCTATCCCCTCCTATCCTCTATCCTATCCTATCCTCAAGCCTATCCTATCATCAATTCTATCCTATACTCCATCCTATCCTATCCGCTATCCTATCCTATCCTCTATCCTATAATATCCTCTATCCTATCCAATCCTCTATCCTATCCTCTATCCTATTCTCTATCCAATCCTATCCTCTTTCGTCTCCTATCCTCTATCCTATCCAATCCCCTATCCTATCCTCTATCTTATCCTTTCCACTACCCTATACTTTCCTCTACCCTATCCTATCCTCCATAAGATCGTATCCTCTATCCTATCCCGTCCTGTATCCTATAATATCATCTTTCCTATCATATCTTGTATTATATCCTATCCTCTATAATATCCGAGCCTCTAACCTATCCTATCCTCAATCCTATCCTATCCTCTATCCTATCCAATCCCCTATCACATCGTCTATCGTATCCTATCCTCTATCATATCCAATCCTATATCCTATCCTCTATCCTATCCTATCCTATCCTCATTCGTATCCTATACTCCATCCTAACCTATCCGCTATCCTATCCTATCCTATCCTCTATCCTATCCTATCCTCTATCCTATCCTATCCTCTATCCTATCCTATCCTCTAACCTGTCCTATCCTCTATCCTATCCTATCCTCTATCCTATCCTATCCTCTATCCTATCCTATCCTCTATCCTATCCTATCCTCTATCCTATCCTATCCCCTCTCCTATTCTATCCTCTATCCTATCCTATCCTTTCTTCAACCCTATCCTATCCTCATTCGTATCGTATACTCCATCCTAACATATCCGCTATCCTATCCTATCCTCTATCCTATAATATCCTCTATCCTATCCAATCCTATATCCTATCCTCTATCCTATCCTATCCTGAATCCTACCCTATCCTCTATCGTATCCTATCCTCTATCCTATCCAATCCTATATCCTATACTCTATCCTATCCTATCCTGTATCCTATCCTATCCTCTATCGTATCCTATCATCTATCCTATCCTATCCTCTATCCTATCCTATCCTATCTTCAACCCTATCCTATCCTCATTCGTATCGTATACTCCATCCTAACATATCCGCTATCCTATCCTATCCTCTACCGTATAATATCCTCTATCCTATCCAATCCTCTATCCTATCCTCTATCCTATCCTATCCTTTCCTATCCTATCCTCTATCCTATCCTATCCTCTATCCTATCCTATCGGCTATCCTATCCAATCCTATATCCTATGTTATCCTCTATCATATCCTCTATCCTATCCAATCCCCTATCCTATCCTGTACCTTTCCTATCCTCTATCCTATCCTATCCTCTATCCGATCCAATCCCCTATCCTATCCTCTATCATATTGTATCCTCTATCCAATAATATCATCTATCCTAGCCTATTCACTATCCTATACTATCCTCTATCCTATCCTATCCTCTATTATATCCTATCCTGTATCCTCTCCTCTATACTATCCAATACGCTATCGTCTGCTCTATCCTATCCTAACCTGAATCATATCGTATCCTCTATCCTCTGCTCTATCCTATCCTATCCACTATCCTATCCTACCCTCAATCCTATCCTATCCTCTATCCTATCCTATCCTCTATCCTATCATATCCTCTATCGTATCCTATCCTCTATCCTATCCTATCCTCTATCCCATCCTACCCTCTATCCTATCCTATCCTCTTTCCTATCCTATCCTATATCCTATCCTATCCGCTATCCTATCCTACCCTCTATCCTATAATATCCCCTATCCTATCCAATCCTCTATCCTATCCTCTATCCTATCCTCTATCCTCTATCCTATCCTCTATCCTATCCTATCCTCTATCCTATCCAATCCTCTATCCTATCCTATCCTCTATCCTATCCTATCATCTATCCAATCCTATCCTCTATCCTAGTCAATCCTCTATCCTATCCTATTCTCTATCCTATCCAATCCCCTATCCTATCCGCTATCGTCTGCTCTATCCTATCCTATCCTGAATCATATCGTATTCTCTATCGTCTGCTCTATCCTATCCTATCCGCTATCGTCTGCTCTATCCTATCCTATTATGAATCATATCGTATCCTCTATCGTCTGCCCTATCCTATCCTATCCACTATCCTATCCTACCCTCAATCCTAGCCTATCCTCTATCCCATCCCATCCTCTATCCTATCCCATCCTCTTTCCTATCCTATCCTATATCCTATCCTATCCGGTATCCTATCCTACCCTCTATCCTATAATATCCCCTATCCTATCCAATCCTCTATCCTATCCTCCATCCTATCCTCTATCCTCTATCCTATCCTCTATCATATCCTATCCTCTTTCCTATCCTATCCTATATCCTATCCTATCCGGTATCCTATCCTACCCTCTATCCTATAATATCCCCTATCCTATCCAATCCTCTATCCTATCCTATCCTATCTTCAACCCTATCCTATCCTCATTCGTATCGTATACTCCATCCTAACATATCCGCTATCCTATCCTATCCTCTACCGTATAATATCCTCTATCCTATCCAATCCTCTATCCTATCCTCTATCCTATCCTATCCTTTCCTATCCTATCCTCTATCCTATCCTATCCTCTATCCTATCCTATCGGCTATCCTATCCAATCCTATATCCTATGGTATCCTCTATCATATCCTCTATCCTATCCAATCCCCTATCCTATCCTGTACCTTTCCTATCCTCTATCCTATCCTATCCTCTATCCGATCCAATCCCCTATCCTATCCTCTATCATATTGTATCCTCTATCCAATAATATCATCTATCCTAGCCTATTCACTATCCTATACTATCCTCTATCCTATCCTATCCTCTATTATATCCTATCCTGTATCCTCTCCTCTATACTATCCAATACGCTATCGTCTGCTCTATCCTATCCTAACCTGAATCATATCGTATCCTCTATCCTCTGCTCTATCCTATCCTATCCACTATCCTATCCTACCCTCAATCCTATCCTATCCTCTATCCTATCCTATCCTCTATCCTATCATATCCTCTATCGTATCCTATCCTCTATCCTATCCTATCCTCTATCCCATCCTACCCTCTATCCTATCCTATCCTCTTTCCTATCCTATCCTATATCCTATCCTATCCGCTATCCTATCCTACCCTCTATCCTATAATATCCCCTATCCTATCCAATCCTCTATCCTATCCTCTATCCTATCCTCTATCCTCTATCCTATCCTCTATCCTATCCTATCCTCTATCCTATCCAATCCTCTATCCTATCCTATCCTCTATCCTATCCTATCATCTATCCAATCCTATCCTCTATCCTAGTCAATCCTCTATCCTATCCTATTCTCTATCCTATCCAATCCCCTATCCTATCCGCTATCGTCTGCTCTATCCTATCCTATCCTGAATCATATCGTATTCTCTATCGTCTGCTCTATCCTATCCTATCCGCTATCGTCTGCTCTATCCTATCCTATTATGAATCATATCGTATCCTCTATCGTCTGCCCTATCCTATCCTATCCACTATCCTATCCTACCCTCAATCCTAGCCTATCCTCTATCCCATCCCATCCTCTATCCTATCCCATCCTCTTTCCTATCCTATCCTATATCCTATCCTATCCGGTATCCTATCCTACCCTCTATCCTATAATATCCCCTATCCTATCCAATCCTCTATCCTATCCTCCATCCTATCCTCTATCCTCTATCCTATCCTCTATCATATCCTATCCTCTTTCCTATCCTATCCTATATCCTATCCTATCCGGTATCCTATCCTACCCTCTATCCTATAATATCCCCTATCCTATCCAATCCTCTATCCTATCCTCCATCCTATCCTCTATCCTCTATCCTATCCTCTATCCTATCCTATCCTCTATCCAATCCTATCCTCTATCCTAGCCTATCCTCTATCCTATCCTATTCTCTATCCTATCGTCTATCCTATCCTATCCTCTATCATATCCTATCCTCTATCCAATCCAATCCCCTATCCTATCCGCTATCGTCTGCTCTATCCTATCCTATCCAGAATCATATCGTATCCTCTATCCTCTGCTCTATCCTATCCAATCCCCTATCCTATCCTCTCTCCTATCCTATCCTCTATCCTATCCTACCCTCAATCCTAGCCTATCCTCTATCCCATCCCATCCTCTATCCTATCCCATCCTCTTTCCTATCCTATCCTATATCCTATCCTATCCGGTATCCTATCCTACCCTCTATCCTATAATATCCCCTATCCTATCCAATCCTCTATCCTATCCTCCATCCTATCCTCTATCCTCTATCCTATCCTCTATCATATCCTATCCTCTTTCCTATCCTATCCTATATCCTATCCTATCCGGTATCCTATCCTACCCTCTATCCTATAATATCCCCTATCCTATCCAATCCTCTATCCTATCCTATCCTATCTTCAACCCTATCCTATCCTCATTCGTATCGTATACTCCATCCTAACATATCCGCTATCCTATCCTATCCTGTACCGTATAATATCCTCTATCCTATCCAATCCTCTATCCTATCCTCTATCCTATCCTATCCTTTCCTATCCTATCCTCTATCCTATCCTATCCTCTATCCTATCCTATCGGCTATCCTATCCAATCCTATATCCTATGGTATCCTCTATCATATCCTCTATCCTATCCAATCCCCTATCCTATCCTGTACCTTTCCTATCCTCTATCCTATCCTATCCTCTATCCGATCCAATCCCCTATCCTATCCTCTATCATATTGTATCCTCTATCCAATAATATCATCTATCCTAGCCTATTCACTATCCTATACTATCCTCTATCCTATCCTATCCTCTATTATATCCTATCCTGTATCCTCTCCTCTATACTATCCAATACGCTATCGTCTGCTCTATCCTATCCTAACCTGAATCATATCGTATCCTCTATCCTCTGCTCTATCCTATCCTATCCACTATCCTATCCTACCCTCAATCCTATCCTATCCTCTATCCTATCCTATCCTCTATCCTATCCCATCCTCTTTCCTATCCTATCCTATATCCTATCCTATCCGCTATCCTATCCTACCCTCTATCCTATAATATCCCCTATCCTATCCAATCCTCTATCCTATCCTCTATCCTATCCTCTATCCTCTATCCTATCCTATCCTCTATCCTATCCTATCCACTATCCTATCCTAGCCTCAATCCTATCCTATCCTCTACCCTATCCTATCCTCTATCCTATCCTCTATCCTATCCGATCCTCTATCGTATCCTATACTCTATCCTATCCAATCCCCTATCTTATCCTCTATCCGATCCTATCCTCTATCCTATCCTATCCTATCCTCTATCCTATCCTCTATCCTATCCTCTCTCCTATCCTCTATCCCATCCTATCCTATCCTCTATCCTATCCTATCCACTATCCTATCCTAGCCTCAATCCTATCCTATCCTCTACCCTATCCTATCCTCTATCCTATCCTATCCTCTATAATATCCTATCCTCTATCCTATCCTATCCTCTATCCTATCCTATCCTCTTTCCTATACAATCCCCTATCCTAACCTCTATCCTATCCAATCCCCTATCCTATCCTCTATCCTATCCGATCCTCTATCGTATCCTATATTCTATCCTATCCAATCCCCTATCTTATCCTCTATCCGATCCTATCCTCTATCCTATCCTATCCTGTATAATATCGTATCCTCCATCCTATCCTATCCGCTATCCTATGCAATCCCTTATCTTATCCTCTATCTTATCCTATCCTATCCAATCCTCTATCCTATCCTCTATCTTATCCTATCCTATCCAATCCTGTATCCTATCCTCTATCCTATCCTCTATCCTATCGTATCCTCTACCCTGTCCTATCCTCTATCCAATCCTATCCTCTATCCTATCCTGTCCTCTATCCTATCCTATTCCCTATCATATCCTATCCTCTATCCTATCCTATCCTCTATCCTATCCTATCCTCTATCCTATCCTATCCTCTATCCTATCCTATCCTCTATCATATCCTATCCTCTATCCTATCCTATCCTGAATCCTATCCTATCCTCTATCCTACCCTATAATCTATCCTATCCTATCCTCTATCCTATCCTATCCTCTATCCTATCCTATCCTCTATCCTATCCTATCCTCTACCCTGTCCTATCCTCTATCCAATCCTATCCTCTATCCTATCCTGTCCTCTATCCTATCCTATTCCCTATCATATCCTATCCTCTATCCTATCCTATCCTCTATCCTATCCTATCCTCAATTCTATCCTATACATCATCCTATCCTATCCACTATCCTATCCCATCCTCTATCCTATAATATCCTCTATCCTATCCAATCCTCTATCCTATCCTCTATCCTAGTCTCTATCCAATCCTATCCTCTTTCGCCTCCGATCCTCTATCCTATCCAATCCCCTATCCTATCCTCTATCCTATCCTTTCCACTACCCTATACTTTCCTCCATCCTATCCTATCCTCCATAAGATCGTATCCTCTATCCTATCCCGTCCTCTATGTTATAATGTCATCTATCCTATCATATCCTGTATTATATCCTATCCTCTATAATATCCGAGCCTCTAACCTATCCTATCCTCAATCCTTTCCTATCCTCTATCCTATCCAATCCCCTATCCTATCGTCTATAGTATCCTATCCTCTATCATATCCAATCCTATATCCTATCCTCTATCCTATCCAATCCTATATCCTATCCTCTATCCTATCCTACCCTATCCTCTATCCTATCCTATCCTCTATCCTATCCTATCCTCTATCCTATCCTATCCTCTATCCTATCCTATCGTCTATAATATCCTATCCTCTATCCTATCCTATACTCTATCCTATCCTATCCTCTATCCTATCCTATCCTCTATCCTATCCTATACTGTATCCTATCCTATCCTCTATCCTATCCTATCCTCTATACTATCCTATCCTCTATCGTCTCCTGTCCTCTATCCTATACAATCCCCTATCCTATCCTCTATCGTCTCCTATCCTCTATCCTATCCAATCCCCTATAATATCCTCTATCCTATCCTATCCTCTATCCTATCCTACATTCTATCCTATCCTATCCTATATCCTATCCTATCCGCTATCCTATCCTACCCTCTATCCTATCCAATCACCTATCCGATCCTCTATCCTATCCTTTACTCTATCCTATCCTATCCTCAATCCTATCCTATCGTCTATCCTATCCTATCCTCTATCCTGTTCTATACTCGATCCTATCCTATTATCTATCCTATCCTATCCTCTTTTTCCTATCCTATCATCTATCGTATCCTACCCTCTATCCTATCCAATCCTACATCCTATCCTATCCTCTATCCTATCCTATCCTCTATCCTATTCTATCCTCTATCCTATCCTACCCTTTATCCTATCCTATCCCCTATCCTATCCAATCCTATATGCTATCCTATCCGCTATCCTATCCTACCCTCTATCCTATCCAATCCCCTATCCTATGCTCTATCCGATCGTACCCTATCCTCTATCCTATTCTATCCCCTATCCTATCCTATCCGCTATCCTATCCTATCCTCTATCCTATCCTATCCTCTATCCTATTCTATACTCTACCCTATCCTATCCTCTATCCTATCCTATCCTCTATCCTATCCTATCCTCTATCCTATGCTATCCTCTATCCTATCCACTATCGTATCCTATCCAATCCCCTATACTATGCTCTATCCGATCCTATCCTATCCTCTATCCTATTCTATCCTCTATCCTATCCAATCCCCTATCCTAACCGCTATCCGATCCTATCCTCTATCCTATCCACTATCGTATCCTATGCTCTATCCTATCCAATCCTATATCCTATCCTCTATCCAATCCAATCCTCGATCCTATCCTATCCTCTATCCTATCCTATCATATCCTCTATCCTATCCTATCCGCTATCCTATCCTCTATTCGATCCTCTCCACTATAATATCGTATCCTCTATCCTATCCTATCCTCAATCGTATTCTATCCTCTATCCTATCATATCCTCTTTCCTATTCTATACTCTATCCTATCCTATAAGCTACCCTTCCCTCTATTCGATCCTCTCCTCTATAATATCGTATCCTCTATCCTATCCTGTCCTCTATCCTTAATATCATCCATCCTATCCTATTCTCTATCCTATCCAATCCCCTATCCTATCCGCTATCCTATCCTATCCTCTATCCTATCCTTTCCTCTATCCTATCCAATCCCCTATCCTATCCTCTATCCGATCCTATCCTCTATCCTATCCTATCCTCTATAATATCGTATCCTCTATCCTATCCTATCCTATACTCTATCCTATCCAATCCCCTATCCTATCCTCTATCCTATCCTATCTTCTATCGTATCCTATCCTCTATCCTATCCTATCCTCTATCGTATCCTATCCTCTATCCTATCCAATCCCGTATGCTATCCAATCCCCTATCCTATCCTCTATCCTATCCTATACTTTATCCTATGCTCTATCCTATCCAATACCCTATCGTTTCCTCTATCCTATAATATCCTCTATAATATCGTACCCTCTATCCTATCCTATACTCTATCCTATCCTATCCCATCCTCTATCCTATAATATCCTCTACCCTATCCTATCCTCTATCCTATCCACTATCGTATCCTATCCTCTATCCTATCCAATCCTATATCCTATCCTCTATCCAATCCAATCCTCTATCCTATCCTATCCTATCTTCTATCCTATCCTATCCTCTATCCTATCCTCTATCCTATGCTATCCTCTATCCTATCCACTATCGTATCCTATCCTCTATCCTATCCAATCCTATATCCTACCCTCTATCCTATCCTATCCTCTATCATATCGTATCCTCTATCCTACCCTATCCTCTATCCTATTCTATGTTCTATCCTATCCTATCTTCTATCCTATCCTATCCTCTATCCTATCCTATCCTCATTCCTAAACTATCCTCTATCCTATCCTATCCTCTGTCCCATCCTCTATCCTATGCTATCCTATCCTATCCTCTATCCTATCCTATCCTCTATCCTATCCTATCCTCTATCCTATCCTATCCTCTATCCTATCCTATCCTCTATCCTATCCTATCCTCTATCCTATCCTATCCTTCATCCTATCCAATCCTATATCCTATCCTATCCTCTATCCTACCCTATCCTCTATCCTATCCTATCCTCTATCCTATCCTATCCTCTATCCTATCCTATCCTCTAACCTATCCTATCCTCTATCCTATTCTATATTCTATCCGATACTATCCGATCCTCTATCTTATCCTATCCTCTATCCTATCCTATCCTCATTCCTATCCTATCCTATATCCTATCCTATCCTCTATCCTATTCTATACTCTACCATATCCTATCCGCTATCCTATCCTATCCTCTATCCTATCCTATCCTCTATCCTATCCTATCCTCTATCCTACCCTATCCTCTATCCTATCCTATCCTCTATCCTATCCTATCCTCTATCCTATATTATCCTCTATCCTATTCTATGCTCTATCCTATCCAATACCCTATCGTTTCCTCTATCCTATAATATCCTCTATAATATCGTACCCTCTATCCTATCCTATATTCTATCCTATCCTATCCTATCCTCTATCCTATAATATCCTCTATCCTATCCTATCCTCTATCCTATCCACTATCGCATCCTATCCTCTATCCTATCCAATCCTATATCCTATCCTCTATCCTATCCAATCCTCTATCCTATCCCCTATCCTATCCTCTATCCTATCCTCTATCCCATCCTCTATCCTATCCTATCCTCAATCCTATCCTATCCTCTATCCTATCCTATCCTCTATCCTATCCTATCCTCTATCCTATTCTATATTCTATCCGATCCTATCCGATCCTCTATCTTATCCTATCCTATCCTCATTCCTATCCTATCCTCTATCCTATCCTATCCTCCATCCTATTCTATACTCTACCCTATCCTATCCCCTATCCTATCCTATCCTCTATCCTATCCTATCCTCTATCCTATCGTATCCATTATCCTATCCTATCCTCTATCCTATCCTCTATTCTATCCTCTATCCTGTCCTCTATCCTGTCCTATCCTCTATCCTATCCTATCCTCTATCCTATCCTATTCTCTATCCTATCCTATCATATCCTCTATCCTATCCAATCCCCTATCCTATCCTCTATCCTATCCAATCCTATATCCTATCCTATCCGCTTTCCTATCCTATCCTCTATCGTATCCTATCCTCTATCCTATCTTATCGTCTATGGTCTCCTTTATCCTATCCTATCCGCTATCCTATCCTATCCTCCATCCTATCCTATCCTCTAGCCTATCCAATCCTATATCCTATCCTATCCGCTATCCTGTCCTATCCTCTATCTTATAATATCAAATATTCTATAAAATCCTCTATCCTGTCCCCTATCCTATCCTATCCTCTATCCTATCCACTATCGTATCCTATCCTCTATCCTATCCAATCCTATATCCTATCCTCTATCCAATCCTATATCCTATCCTCTATCCAATCCAATCCTCGATCCTATTCTATCCTCTATCCTATCCTATCCTCATTCCTATCCTATCCTCTATCCTATCCAATCCTATATCCTATCCTATCCGCTATCCTATCCTATCCTCTATCGTATCCTATCCTCTATCCTATCTTATCGTCCATGGTCTCCTTTATCCTATATTATCCACTATCCTATCCTATTCTCTATCCTATCCTATCCTATCCTCTATCCTATCCATTCCCCTATCCTATTCTCTATCCTATCGTATCAACTATCCTATCCATCCCCTATCCGATCCTATCCTCTATCCTATCCTATCCTCTATAATATCGTATCCTCTATCCTATCCTATCCTATACTCTATCGTATCCTATCCTCTATCCTATCTAATCCTATGTCCTATACTCTATCGTATCCTATTCTATATCCTATCCTATATTCCATCCTATCCTATCCTCTATCCTATCCTATCCTCAATCCTATCCTATCCGCTATCCTATCCTATCCTCCATCCTATCCTATCCTCTAGCCTATCCAATCCTATATCCTATCCTATCCCCTATCCTATCCTATCCTCTATCCTATCCACTATCGTATCCTATCCTCTATCCTAACCTATCCTCTATCGTCTCCTGTCCTCTATCCTATACTATCCTCTATCATATCCTCTATCGCCTCCTATCCTCTATCCTATCCAATCCCCTATCCTATCCTTTCCTCTATCCTATCCAATCCTCTATAATATCCTATCCTCTATCCTATCCTATCCTCTATCCTATCCTATCCTATCCTCAATCCTATCCTATCTTCTATCCTATCCTATCCTCTATCCTATCCTATCCTCTATCCTATCCTATCCTCTATCCTATCCTATCCTCTATCCTATCCTATCCTCTATCCTATCCTATCCTCTATCCTATCCTATCCTCTATCCTATCCTATCCTCTATCCTATCCTATCCTCTATCCTATCCTATCCTCTATCCTATCCTATCCTCAATCCTATCCTATCCGCTATCCTATCCTATCCTCCATCCTATCCTATCCTCTAGCCTATCCAATCCTATATCCTATCCTATCCCCTATCCTATCCTATCCTCTATCCTATCCACTATCGTATCCTATCCTCTATCCTAACCTATCCTCTATCGTCTCCTGTCCTCTATCCTATACTATCCTCTATCATATCCTCTATCGCCTCCTATCCTCTATCCTATCCAATCCCCTATCCTATCCTTTCCTCTATCCTATCCAATCCTCTATAATATCCTATCCTCTATCCTATCCTATCCTCTATCCTATCCTATCCTATCCTCAATCCTATCCTATCTTCTATCCTATCCTATCCGCTATCCTATCCTATCCTCTATCCTATCCTATCCTCTATCCTATCCTATCCTCTATCCTACCCTATCCTCTATCCTATCCTATCCTCTATCCTATCCTATCCTCTATCCTATATTATCCTCTATCCTATTCTATGCTCTATCCTATCCAATACCCTATCGTTTCCTCTATCCTATAATATCCTCTATAATATCGTACCCTCTATCCTATCCTATATTCTATCCTATCCTATCCTATCCTCTATCCTATAATATCCTCTATCCTATCCTATCCTCTATCCTATCCACTATCGCATCCTATCCTCTATCCTATCCAATCCTATATCCTATCCTCTATCCTATCCAATCCTCTATCCTATCCCCTATCCTATCCTCTATCCTATCCTCTATCCCATCCTCTATCCTATCCTATCCTCAATCCTATCCTATCCTCTATCCTATCCTATCCTCTATCCTATCCTATCCTCTATCCTATTCTATATTCTATCCGATCCTATCCGATCCTCTATCTTATCCTATCCTATCCTCATTCCTATCCTATCCTCTATCCTATCCTATCCTCCATCCTATTCTATACTCTACCCTATCCTATCCCCTATCCTATCCTATCCTCTATCCTATCCTATCCTCTATCCTATCGTATCCATTATCCTATCCTATCCTCTATCCTATCCTCTATTCTATCCTCTATCCTGTCCTCTATCCTGTCCTATCCTCTATCCTATCCTATCCTCTATCCTATCCTATTCTCTATCCTATCCTATCATATCCTCTATCCTATCCAATCCCCTATCCTATCCTCTATCCTATCCAATCCTATATCCTATCCTATCCGCTTTCCTATCCTATCCTCTATCGTATCCTATCCTCTATCCTATCTTATCGTCTATGGTCTCCTTTATCCTATCCTATCCGCTATCCTATCCTATCCTCCATCCTATCCTATCCTCTAGCCTATCCAATCCTATATCCTATCCTATCCGCTATCCTGTCCTATCCTCTATCTTATAATATCAAATATTCTATAAAATCCTCTATCCTGTCCCCTATCCTATCCTATCCTCTATCCTATCCACTATCGTATCCTATCCTCTATCCTATCCAATCCTATATCCTATCCTCTATCCAATCCTATATCCTATCCTCTATCCAATCCAATCCTCGATCCTATTCTATCCTGTATCCTATCCTATCCTCATTCCTATCCTATCCTCTATCCTATCCAATCCTATATCCTATCCTATCCGCTATCCTATCCTATCCTCTATCGTATCCTATCCTCTATCCTATCTTATCGTCCATGGTCTCCTTTATCCTATATTATCCACTATCCTATCCTATTCTCTATCCTATCCTATCCTATCCTCTATCCTATCCATTCCCCTATCCTATTCTCTATCCTATCGTATCAACTATCCTATCCATCCCCTATCCGATCCTATCCTCTATCCTATCCTATCCTCTATAATATCGTATCCTCTATCCTATCCTATCCTATACTCTATCGTATCCTATCCTCTATCCTATCTAATCCTATGTCCTATACTCTATCGTATCCTATTCTATATCCTATCCTATATTCCATCCTATCCTATCCTCTATCCTATCCTATCCTCAATCCTATCCTATCCGCTATCCTATCCTATCCTCCATCCTATCCTATCCTCTAGCCTATCCAATCCTATATCCTATCCTATCCCCTATCCTATCCTATCCTCTATCCTATCCACTATCGTATCCTATCCTCTATCCTAACCTATCCTCTATCGTCTCCTGTCCTCTATCCTATACTATCCTCTATCATATCCTCTATCGCCTCCTATCCTCTATCCTATCCAATCCCCTATCCTATCCTTTCCTCTATCCTATCCAATCCTCTATAATATCCTATCCTCTATCCTATCCTATCCTATATCCTATCCTATCCTATCCTCAATCCTATCCTATCTTCTATCCTATCCTATCCTCTATCCTATCCTATCCTCTATCCTATCCTATCCTCTATCCTATCCTATCCTCTATCCTATCCTATCCTCTATCCTATCCTATCCTCTATCCTATCCTATCCTCTATCCTATCCTATCCTCTATCCTATCCTATCCTCTATCCTATCCTATCCTCTATCCTATCCTATCCTCTATCCTATCCAATCCTATGTCCTATACTCTATCGTATCCTATTCTCAATCCTATCCTATCCTCCATCCTATCCTATCTTCTATGCTATCCTATCCTCTATCCTATCCTATCCTCTATCCTATATTATCCTCTATCCTATTCTATGTTCTATCCGATCATATCCGATTATCTATCTTATCCTATCCTCTATTCTATCCTATCCTCTATCCTATCCTATCCTCTATCCTATCCTATCCTCTATCCTATCCTATCCTCTATCCTATCCTATCCTCTATCCTATCCTATCCTCTATCCCATCCTCTACCCAATCCTATCCGCTATGCTATCCTATCCAATCCCCTATACTATGCTCTATCCGATCCTATCCTATCCTCTATCCTATTCTATCCTCTATCCTATCCAATCCCCTATCGTAACCGCTATCCTATCCTATCCTCTATCCTATTCTATATTCTATCCGATCCTATCAGATCCTCTATCTTATCCTATCCTCTATCCTATCCTATCCTCATTCCTATCCTATCCTCTATCCTATCCTATCCTCTATCCTATTCTATACTCTACCCTATCCTATCCCCTATCCTATCCTATCTTCTATCCTATCCTATCCTCCATCCTATCGTATCCTCTATCCTATCCTATCTTCTATCCTATCCTCTATTCTATTCTTTATCCTGTCATCTATCCTGTCCTATCCTCTATCCTATCCTATTCTCTATTATATCCTATCATATGCTCTATCCTATCCAATCCCCTATTCTATCCTCTATCCTATCCAATCCTATATCCTATCCTATCCGCTGTCCTATCCTATCCTCTATCGTATCCTATCCTCTATCCTATCTTATCGTCTATGGTCTCCTTTATCCTATATTATCCACTATCCTATCCTATTCTCTATCCTATCCTATCCTATCCTCTATCCTATCCAATCCCCTATCCTATTCTCTATCCTATCGTATCAACTATCCTATCCATACCCTATCCTATCCTCTATCCTATCCTATATCCTATCCTCTATCCTATCCTATCCTCTATCCTATCCAATCCTATCCGCTATGCTATCCTATCCAATCCCCTATACTATGCTCTATCCGATCCTATCCTATCCTCTATCCTATTCTATCCTCTATCCTATCCTATCCCCTATCCTAACCGCTATCCGATCCTATCCTCTATCCTATCCTATCCTCTATCCTATCCTATCCTATCCTCTATCCTATCCTATCCTCTATCCTATCCAATCCTCTATCCTATCCCCTATCCTATCCTCTATCCTATCCTTTATCCTATCCTCTATCCTATTATATCCTCAATCCTATCCTATCCTCTATCCTATCCTATCCTCTATCCTATCCTATCCTCTATCCTATCCTATCCTCTATCCTATCCTATCCTCTATCCTATCCTATCCTCTATCCTATCCTATCCTCTATCCTATCCTATCCTCTATCCTATTCTATATTCTATCCGATCCTATCCGATCCTCTATCATATCCTATCCTCTATCCTATCCTATCCTCTATCCTATCCTATCCTATCCTCTATCCTATCCTATCCTCTATCGTCTCCTGCCCTCTATCCTATACAATCCCCTATCATATCCTCTATCGTCTCCTATCCTCTATACTATCCAATCCCCTATCCTATCCTCTATCGTCTCCTGTCCTCTGTCCTATCCTATCCTCATTCCTATCCTATCCTCTATCCTATCCTATCCTATATCCTATCCCATCCGCTATCCTATCCTATCCTCTATCCTATCCTATCCTATATCCTATTCTATCCTCTATCCTATCCAATCCCCTATCCTAACCGCTATCCGATCCTATCCTCTATCCTATCCTATCCTATCCTCTATCCTATCCTATCCTCTATCGTCTCCTGTCCTCCATCCTATCCAATCCCCTATCCTATCCTTTCCTCTAACCTATCCAATCCTCAATCCTATCCTATCCTCTATCCTATCCTATCCTCTATCCTATCCTATCCTCTATCCTATCCTATCCTCTATAATATCCTATCCTCTATCCTATCCTATCCTCTATCCTATCCTATCCTCTATCCTATCCTATCCTCTATCCAATCCTATCCTCTATCCTATCCTATCCTCTATCCTATGCTATCCTCTATCCTATCCTAGCCTCTATCCTATCCTATCCTCTATCCTATCCTATCCTCTATCCTATCCTATCCTATCCTCTATCCTATCCTATCCTCTATCGTCTCCTGCCCTCTATCCTATACAATTCCCTATCATATCCCCTATCGTCTCCTATCCTCTATACTATCCAATCCCCTATCTTATCCTCTATCGTCTCCTGTCCTCTATCCTATACTATCCTCTATCCCATCCTCTATCCTATCCTATCCTCTATCCCATCCTATCCTCTATCCTATATTAGCCTCTATCAGATTCTATGTTCTATACGATCATATCCGAGTATCCTATCCTCTATCCTATCCTATCCTCTATCCTATCCTATCCTCTATCCTATCCTATCCTCTATCCTATCCTATCCTATATCCTATCCCATCCGCTATCCTATCCTATCCTCCATCCTATCCTATCCTCTATCCTATCCAATCCTCTATCCTATCCTCTATCCTATCCTATCCTCTGTCCTATCCACTATCGTATAATATCCTCTATCCTATCCAATCCTATATCCTATCCTCTATACACTCCAATCCTCTATCCTATCCTATCCTCTATCCTATCCTATCCTCTATAATATCCTATCCTCTATCCTATCCTATCCTCTATCCTATCCTATCCTCTATCCTATCCTATCCTCTATCCAATCCTATCCTCTATCCTATCCTATCCTCTATCCTATGCTATCCTCTATCCTATCCTAGCCTCTATCCTATCCTATCCTCTATCCTATCCTATCCTCTATCCTATCCTATCCTATCCTCTATCCTATCCTATCCTCTATCGTCTCCTGCCCTCTATCCTATACAATCCCCTATCATATCCTCTATCGTCTCCTATCCTCTATACTATCCAATCCCCTATCCTATCCTCTATCGTCTCCTGTCCTCTGTCCTATCCTATCCTCTATCCTATCCTATCCTATATACTATCCCATCCGCTATCCTATCCTATCCTCTATCCTATCCACTATCGTATACTATCCTCTATCCTATCTTATCCTCTATCGTCTCCTGTCCTCTATCCTATACTATCCTCTATCCCATCCTCTATCCTATCCTATCCTCTATCCCATCCTATCCTCTATCCTATATTCGCCTCTACCCTATTCTATGTTCTATCCGATCATATCCGAGTATCTATCTTATCCTATCCTCTATTCTATCCTATCCTCCATACTATTCTATACTCTACCCAATCCTATCCGCTATGCTATCCTATCCAATCCCCTATACTATGCTCTATCCGATCCTATCCTATCCTCTATCCTATTCTATCCTCTATCCTATCCAATCCCCTATCCTAACCGCTATCCGATCCTATCCTCTATCCTATCCTATCCTCTATCCTATCCTATCCTTTCCTCTATCCTATCCAATCCTCAATCCTATCCTATCCTCTATCCTATCTTATCCTCTATCCTATCCTATCCTCTATCCTATCCTATCCTCTATCCTATCCTATCCTTCATCCTATCCAATCCTATATCCTATTCTATCCGCTATCCGATCCTATCCTCTATCCTATCCTATCCTCTATCCTATCCAATCCTCTATCCTATCCCCTATCCTATCCTCTATCCTATCCTTTATCCTATCCTCTATCCTATCCTATCCTCAATCCTATCCTATCCTCTATCCTATCCTATCCTCTATCCTATCCTATCCTCTATCCTATCCTATCCTCTATCCTATCCTATCCTCTATCCTATCCTATCCTCTATCCTATCCTATCCTCTATCCTATTCTATATTATATCCGATCCTATCCGATCCTCTATCTTATCCTATCCTCTATCCTATCCTATCCTCATTCCTATCCTATCCTCTATCCTATCCTATCCTCTATCCTATTATATACTCTACCATATCCTATCCTCTATCCTATCCTATCCTATCCTCTGTCCTATCCTATCCTCTATCGTCTCCTGTCCTCCATCCTATCCAATCCCCTATCCTATCCTTTCCTCTATCCTATCCAATCCTCAATCCTATCCTATCCTCTATCCTATCCTATCCTCTATCCTATCCTATCCTCTATCCTATACTATCCTCTATCCTATCCTATCCTTCATCCTATCCAATCCTATATCCTATTCTATCCGCTATCCGATCCTATCCTCTATCCTATCCTATCCTCTATCCTATCCAATCCTATATCCTATCCTATCCGCTATCCTATACTATCCTCTATCATATCCTCTATCGTCTCCTATCCTCTATCCTATCCAATCCCCTATCCTATCCTTTCCTCTATCCTATCCAATCCTCAATCCTATCCTATCCTCTATCCTATCCTATCCTCTATCCTATTCTATACTCTATCCTATCCTATCCTCATTCCTATCCTATCCTCTATCCTATCCTATCCTCTATCCTATCCTATCCTATCCTCTATCCTATCCTATCCTCTATCGTCTCCTGTCCTCCATCCTATCCAATCCCCTATCCTATCCTTTCCTCTATCCTATCCAATCCTCAATCCTATCCTATCCTCTATCCTATCCTATCCTCTATCCTATCCTATCCTCTATCCTATACTATCCTCTATCCTATCCTATCCTCTATCCTCTATCCTATCCTATCCTTCATCCTATCCAATCCTATATCCTATTCTATCCGCTATCCGATCCTATCCTCTATCCTATCCTATCCTCTATCCTATCCAATCCTATATCCTATCCTATCCGCTATCCTATACTATCCTCTATCATATCCTCTATCGTCTCCTATCCTCTATCCTATCCAATCCCCTATCCTATCCTTTCCTCTATCCTATCCAATCCTCAATCCTATCCTATCCTCTATCCTATCCTATCCTCTATCCTATTCTATACTCTATCCTATCCTATCCTCATTCCTATCCTATCCTCTATCCTATCCTATCCTCTATCCTGTTCTATCATCTATCGTCTCCAGTCCTCTATCCTATACAATCTCCTATCATATCCTCTATCGTCTCCTATCCTCTATCCTATCCAAACCCCTATCCTATCCTCTATCCTATCCTATCCTCTATCCTATCATAGCCTCTGTCCTATCCTATCCTCTATAATATCCTATCCTCTATCCTATCCTATCCTCTATCCTATCCTATCCTCTATCCTATCCTATCCTCTATCCTATCCTATCCTCTATCCTATCCTATCCTCTATCCTATCCTATCCTCTATCCTATCCTATCCTCTATCCTATCCTATCCTCTATCCTATCCTATCCTCTATCCTATCCTATCCTCTATCCTATCCTATCCTCTATCCTATCCTATCCTCTATCCTATCCTATCCTCTACCCTATCCTATCCTCTATCCTATCCTATCCTCTATCCTATCCTATCCTCTATCCTATCCTATCCTCTATCCTATCCTATCCTCTATCCTATCCTATCCTCTATCCTATCCTATCCTCTATCCTATCCTATCCTCATTCCTATCCTATCCTCTATCCTATCCTCTATCCTATCCTCTATCCTATCCTCTATCCTATCCTCTATCCTATCCTCTATCCTATCCAATCCTCAATCCTATCCTATCCTCTATCCTATCCTATCCTCTATCCTATCCTCTATCATATCCTCTATCCTATCCTCTATCCTATCCTATCCTCTATCCTATCCAATCCTCTATCCTATTCTATATTCTATCCGATCCTATCCGATCCTCTATCTTATCCTATCCTCTATCCTATCCTATCCTCATTCCTATCCTATCCTCCATCCTATCCTATCCTCTACTCTATCCAATCCTATATCCTATCCTATCCGCTATCCTGTCCTACCCTCTATCCTATAATATCACCTATTCAATCCAATCCTATATCCTATCCTCTATACACTCCAATCCTCTATCCTATCCTATCCTCTATCCTATCCTATCCTCTATCCTATCCTATCTTCTATCCTATCCTATCCTCTATCCTATCCTATCCTCTATCCAATCCTATCCTCTATTCTATCCTATCCTCTATCCTATGCTATCCTCTATAATATCCTATCCTCTATCCTATCCTATCCTCTATCCTGTCCTATCCTCTATCCTATCCTATCCTCTATCCTATCCTATCCTATCCTCTATCCTATCCTATCCTCTATCGTCTCCTGCCCTCTATCCTATACAATCCCCTATCATATCCTCTATCGTCTCCTATCCTCTATGCTATCCAATCCCCTATCCTATCCTCTATCGTCTCCTATCCTCTATCCTATCCTATCCTCTATCCTATGCTATCCTCTATCCTATCCTATCCTCTATCCTATCCTATCCTCTATCCTATCCTATCCTTCATCCTATCCAATCCTATATCCTATTCTATCCGCTATCCGATCCTAACCTCTATCCTATCCTATCCTCTATCCTATCCAATCCTCTATCCTATCCCCTATCCTATCCTCTATCCTATCCTTTATCCTATCCTCTATCCTATCCTATCCTCAATCCTATCCTATCCTCTATCCTATCCTATCCTCTATCCTATCCTATCGTCTATCCTATCCTATCCTCTATCCTATCCTATCCTCTATCCTATCCTATCCTCTATCCTATTCTACATTCTATCCGATCCTATCCGATCCTCTATCATATCCTATCCTCTATCCTATCCTATCCTCATTCCTATCCTATCCTCTATCCTATCCTATCCTCTATCCTATTCTATACTCTACCATATCCTATCCGCTATCCTATCCTATCCTCTATCCTATCCTATCCTCTATCCTATCCTATCCTCTATCCTATCCTATCCTCTATCCTATCCTATCCTCTATCCTATCCTATCCTATCCTCTATCCTATCCTATCCTCTATCGTCTCCTGTCCTCTATCCTATACAATCCCCTATCATATCCTCTATCGTCTCCTATCCTCTATGCTATCCAATCCCCTATCCTATCCTCTATCGTCTCCTATCCTCTGTCCTATCCTATCCTCATTCCTATCCTATCCTCTATCCTATCCTATCCTATATCCTATCCCATCCGCTATCCTATCCTAACCTCTATCCTATCCTATCCTCTATCCTATCCTATCCTCTATCCTATCCTATCCTCTATCCTATCCTATCCTCTATCCTATCCAATCCTCTATCCTATCCTCTATCCTATCCTATCCTCAATCCTATCCAATCCTCTATCCTATCCTATCCTCTATCCTATCCTCTATCGTATCCTATCCTCTATCCTATCCTATCCTCTATCCTATCCCATCCTCTATCCTATCCTATCCTCATTCCTATCCTATCCTCATTCCTATCCTATCATCTATCCTATCCTCTCCTCTATCCTATTCTATACTCTACCCTATCCTATCCGCTAGCCTATCCTATCCTCCATCCTATCCTATCCTCTATCCTATCCAATCCTATATCCTATCCTGTCCGCTATCCTGTCAAACCCTCAATCCTATAATGTCACCTATTCTATCCAATCCTCTATCCTATCCTGTATCCTATCCTATCCTCTATCCTATCCTATCCTCTATCCTATACTATCCTCTATCCTATCCTATCCTCTATCCTATCCTATCCTCTATCCTATTCTATATTCTATCCGATCCTATCCGATCCTCTATCTTATCCTATCCTCTATCCTATCCTATCCTCATTCCTATCCTATCCTCTATCCTATCCTATCCTCTATCCTATTATATACTCTACCATATCCTATCCGCTATCCTATCCTATCCTCTATCCTATCCTATCCTCTATCCTATCCTATCCTCTATCCTATCCTATCCTATCCTCTATCCTATCTTATCCTCTATCGTCTCCTGTCCTCTATCCTATACAATCCCCTATCATATCCTCTATCGTCTCCTATCCTCTTTGCTATCCAATCCCCTATCCTATCCTCTATCGTCTCCTATCCTCTGTCCTATCCTATCCTCATTCGTATCCTATCCTCTATCCTATCCTATCCTATATCCTATCCCATCCGCTATCCTATCCTATCCTCTATCCTATCCTATCCACTATCCTATCCTATCCTCTATCCTATCCAATCCTCTATCCTATCCTCTATCCTATCCTGTATCCTATCCTATCCTCTGTCTTATCCACTATCGTATGATATCCTCTATCCTATCCAATCCTATATCCTAAACTCTATACACTCCAATCCTCTATCCTATCCTATCCTCTATCATATCCTATCCTCTATCCTATCCTATCCTCTATCCTATCCTCTCCTCTATCCTATCCTATCCTCCATGCTATCCTATCCTCTATCCTATCCTATCCTCCTTCCTATCCTATCCTATCCTCTATCCTATCCTATCCTCTATCCTATCCTATCCTCTATCCTATCCTATCCTCTATCCTATCCTATCCTCTATCCTATCCTATCCTCTATCCAATCCTATCGTCTATCCTATCCTATCCTCTATCCTATCCTATCCTCTATCCTATCCTATCCTCTATCCTATCCTATACTCTATCCGATCCTATCCTCTATCCTATCCTATCCTCTATCCTATCCTATCCTATCCTCTATCCTATCCTATCCTCTATCGTCTCCTGTCCTCCATCCTATCCAATCCCCTATCCTATCCTTTCCTCTATCCTATCCAATCCTCAATCCTATCCTATCCTCTATCCTATCCTATCCTCTATCCTATCCTATTCTCTATCCTATACTATCCTCTATCCTATCCTATCCTCTATCCTCTATCCTATCCTATCCTTCATCCTATCCAATCCTATATCCTATTCTATCCGCTATCCGATCCTATCCTCTATCCTATCCTATCCTCTATCCTATCCAATCCTATATCCTATCCTATCCGCTATCCTATACTATCCTCTATCATATCCTCTATCGTCTCCTATCCTCTATCCTATCCAATCCCCTATCCTATCCTTTCCTCTATCCTATCCAATCCTCAATCCTATCCTATCCTCTATCCTATCCTATCCTCTATCCTATTCTATACTCTATCCTATCCTATCCTCATTCCTATCCTATCCTCTATCCTATTCTATCCTCTATCCTATCCTATCCTATCCTCTATCCTATCCTATCCTCTATCGTCTCCTGTCCTCCATCCTATCCAATCCCCTATCCTATCCTTTCCTCTATCCTATCCAATCCTCAATCCTCAATCCTATCCTATCCTCTATCCTATCCTATCCTCTATCCTATCCTATCCTCTATCCTATACTATCCTCTATCCTATCCTATCCTCTATCCTCTATCCTATCCTATCCTTCATCCTATCCAATCCTATATCCTATTCTATCCGCTATCCGATCCTATCCTCTATCCTATCCTATCCTCTATCCTATCCAATCCTATATCCTATCCTATCCGCTATCCTATACTATCCTCTATCATATCCTCTATCGTCTCCTATCCTCTATCCTATCCAATCCCCTATCCTATCCTTTCCTCTATCCTATCCAATCCTCAATCCTATCCTATCCTCTATCCTATCCAATCCTCTATCCTATCCCCTATCCTATCCTCTATCCTATCCTTTATCCGATCCTCTATCTTATCCTATCCTCTATCCTATCCTATCCTCATTCCTATCCTATCCTCCATCCTATCCTATCCTCTACTCTATCCAATCCTATATCCTATCCTATCCGCTATCCTGTCCTACCCTCTATCCTATAATATCACCTATTCAATCCAATCCTATATCCTATCCTCTATACACTCCAATCCTCTATCCTATCCTATCCTCTATCCTATCCTATCCTCTATCCTATCCTATCCTCTATCCTATCCTATCCTCTATCCTATCCTATCCTCTATCCAATCCTATCCTCTATTCTATCCTATCCTCTATCCTATGCTATCCTCTATAATATCCTATCCTCTATCCTATCCTATCCTCTATCCTGTCCTATCCTCTATCCTATCCTATCCTCTATCCTATCCTATCCTATCCTCTATCCTATCCTATCCTCTATCGTCTCCTGCCCTCTATCCTATACAATCCCCTATCATATCCTCTATCGTCTCCTATCCTCTATGCTATCCAATCCCCTATCCTATCCTCTATCGTCTCCTATCCTCTATCCTATCCTATCCTCTATCCTATGCTATCCTCTATCCTATCCTATCCTCTATCCTATCCTATCCTCTATCCTATCCTATCCTTCATCCTATCCAATCCTATATCCTATTCTATTCGCTATCCGATCCTAACCTCTATCCTATCCTATCCTCTATCCTATCCAATCCTCTATCCTATCCCCTATCCTATCCTCTATCCTATCCTTTATCCTATCCTCTATCCTATCCTATCCTCAATCCTATCCTATCCTCTATCCTATCCTATCCTCTATCCTATCCTATCGTCTATCCTATCCTATCCTCTATCCTATCCTATCCTCTATCCTATCCTATCCTCTATCCTATTCTACATTCTATCCGATCCTATCCGATCCTCTATCATATCCTATCCTCTATCCTATCCTATCCTCATTCCTATCCTATACTCCATCCTAACCTATCCGCTATCCTATCCTATCTTCTATTCTATAATATCCTCTATCCTATCCAATCCTCTATCCTATCCTCTATCCTATCCTCTATCCTAGCCTCTATCCTATCCTCTATCCTATCCTCTATCCTATCCTCTATCCTATCCTCTATCCTATCCTATCCTATCCTCTATCCTATCCTATCCTCTATCCTATCCTATCCTCTATCCTATCCTATGCTCTATCCTATCCTATCCTCTATCCTATCCTATCCTCTATCCTATCCTCTATCCTATCCGATTCTCTATCGTATCCTATACTCTATCCTATCCAATCCCCTATCTTATCCTCTATCCGATCCTATCCCTTATCCTATCCAATCCCCTATCTTATCCTCTATCTTATCCTATCCTATCCAATCCTCTATCCTATCCTCTATCTTATCCTATCCTATCCAATCCTCTATCCTATTCTCTATCCTATCCTCTATCCTATCGTATCCTCTATCCTACCCTATCCTCTATCCTATATTATCCTCTATCGTGTCCTATCCTCTATCGTATTATATCCTCTATCCTAACCAATCCTCTATCCCATCCTCTATCCCGACCTATCCTCTATCCTATCCTAACCGCTATCCTATCCTATCCTCTATCCTATCCTATCCTGAATCCTACCCTATCCTCTATCGTATCCTATCCTCTATACTATCCAATCCTATATCCTATACTCTATCCTATCCTATCCTGTATCCTATCCTATCCTCTATCCTATCCTATCCTCTATCCTATCCTATCCTATCTTCAACCCTATCCTATCCTCATTCGTATCGTATACTCCATCCTAACATATCCGCTATCCTATCCTATCCTCTACCCTATAATATCCTCTATCATATCCAATCCTCTATCCTATCCTCTATCCTATCCTCTATCCTATCCTATCCTTTCCTCTATCCTATCCTATCCTCTATCCTATTCTCTATCCAATCCTATCCTCTTTCGTCTCCTATCCTCTATCCTATCCAATCCTACCCTCTATCCTATCCTCTATCCTATCCTCTATACTATCCTATCCTATCCTCTATCCTATCCTATCCACTATCCTATCCTAGCCTCAATCCTATCCTATCCTCTATCCTATCCTATCGGCTATCCTATCCAATCTTCTATCCTATGGTATCCTCTATCCTATCCTCTATCCTATTCTATATCATATTGTATCCTCTATCCAATAATATCATCTATCCTATCCTATTCACTATCCTATACTATCCTCCATCCTATCCTATCCTCTATCCTATCCTCTATCCTATCCTATCCTCAACCCTATCCTATCCTCATTCGTATCCTATACTCCATCCTAACCTATCCGTTATCCTATCCTATCCTATCCTCTATCGTATCCTATTCAATCCTATATCCTATACTATCCTCTGTCGTCTCCTATCCTCTATTATATCCAATCCCCTATGTTATCCTCTATCCTATCCTATCCTCTATCCTATCCGATTCTCTAACCTATCTGATCCTCTATCCTATCCTATCCTCTGTCCTATCAGATCCACTATCCTATCCTATCCTCTATCCAATCCTATCCTCAATCCTAGCCTTTGCTCCATCCTATCCTATTCTCTATCCTATCGTCTATCCTATCCTATCCTCTATCGTATCCTATCCTCTATCCTATCCAATCCTCTATCCTATCCTCTATCCTATCCTCTATCCTCTATCGTATCCTCCATCCTATCCTATCCTCTATCCTATCCTATCCTCTATCCAATCCTATCCCCTATCCTAGCCTATCCTCTATACTATCCTATTCTCTATCCTACCGTCTATCCTATCCTATCCTCTATCGTATCCTATCCTCTATCCAATAATATCATCTATCCTATCCTATCCTCTATCCTATCCTATCCTCTATCCGATCCTATCCTCTATCCGATCCTATCCTCTATCCTATCCTATCCTATCCTCTATCGTATCCTACTCAATCCTATATCCTATACTATCCTCTGTCGTCTCCTATCCTCTATTATATCCAATCCCCTATGTTATCCTCTATCCTATCCTATCCTCTATCCTATCCGATTCTCTATCCTATCTGATCCTCTATCCTATCCTATCCTCTATCCTATCAGATCCACTATCCTATCCTATCCTGTATCCAATCCTATCCTCTATCCTAGCCTATCCTCTATCCTATCCTATTCTCTATCCTATCGTCTATCCTATCCTATCCTCCATCGTATCCTATCCTGTATCCTATCCAATCCTCTATCCTCTCCTCTATCCCGTCCTATCCTCAATCCTATCATATCCTGTATCCTATCATATCCTCTATCGTATCCTATCCTCTATCCTATCCTATCCTCTATCCCATCCTACCCTCTATCCTATCCTATCCTCTTTCCTATCCTATCCTATATCCTATCCTATCCGCTATCCTATCCTAACCTCTATCCTATCCTATCCTCTATCCTATCCTACCCTCTATCCTATCCTATTCTCTATCCAATCCTGTCCTATCCTGAATCCTATCCTATCCTCTACCCTACCCTATAATCTATCCTATCCTATCCTCTATCCTATCCTATCCTCTATCCTATCCTATCCTCTATCCTATCCTATCCTCTATCCTATCCTATCCTCTATCCTATCCTCTATCCTATCCTCTATCCTATCCTCTATCCTATCCTCTATCCTATCCTCTATCCTATCCTCTATCCTATCCTATCCTATCCTCTATCCTATCCTATCCTCTATCCTATCCTATCCTCTATCCTATCCTATGCTCTATCCTATCCTATCCTCTATCCTATCCTATCCTCTATCCTATCCTCTATCCTATCCGATTCTCTATCGTATCCTATACTCTATCCTATCCAATCCCCTATCTTATCCTCTATCCGATCCTATCCCTTATCCTATCCAATCCCCTATCTTATCCTCTATCTTATCCTATCCTATCCAATCCTCTATCCTATCCTCTATCTTATCCTATCCTATCCAATCCTCTATCCTATTCTCTATCCTATCCTCTATCCTATCGTATCCTCTATCCTACCCTATCCTCTATCCTATATTATCCTCTATCGTGTCCTATCCTCTATCGTATTATATCCTCTATCCTAACCAATCCTCTATCCCATCCTCTATCCCGACCTATCCTCTATCCTATCCTAACCTCTATCCTATCCTATCCTCTATCCTATCCTATCCTCTATCCTATCCTATTCTCTATCCAATCCTATCCTATCCTGAATCCTATCCTATCCTCTACCCTACCCTATAATCTATCCTATCCTATCCTCTATCCTATCCTCTATCCTATCCTATCCTCTATCCTATCCTATCCTCTATCCTATCCTATCCTCTATCCCCTCCTATCCTCTATCCTATCCTATCCTCAAGCCTATCCTATCATCAATTCTATCCTATACTCCATCCTATCCTATCCGCTATCCTATCCTATCCTCTATCCTATAATATCCTCTATCCTATCCAATCCTCTATCCTATCCTCTATCCTATTCTCTATCCAATCCTATCCTCTTTCGTCTCCTATCCTCTATCCTATCCAATCCCCTATCCTATCCTCTATCTTATCCTTTCCACTACCCTATACTTTCCTCTACCCTATCCTATCCTCCATAAGATCGTATCCTCTATCCTATCCCGTCCTGTATCCTATAATATCATCTTTCCTATCATATCTTGTATTATATCCTATCCTCTATAATATCCGAGCCTCTAACCTATCCTATCCTCAATCCTATCCTATCCTCTATCCTATCCAATCCCCTATCACATCGTCTATCGTATCCTATCCTCTATCATATCCAATCCTATATCCTATCCTCTATCCTATCCTATCCTATCCTCATTCGTATCCTATACTCCATCCTAACCTATCCGCTATCCTATCCTATCCTATCCTCTATCCTATCCTATCCTCTATCCTATCCTATCCTCTATCCTATCCTATCCTCTAACCTGTCCTATCCTCTATCCTATCCTATCCTCTATCCTATCCTATCCTCTATCCTATCCTATCCTCTATCCTATCCTATCCTCTATCCTATCCTATCCCCTCTCCTATTCTATCCTCTATCCTATCCTATCCTTTCTTCAACCCTATCCTATCCTCATTCGTATCGTATACTCCATCCTAACATATCCGCTATCCTATCCTATCCTCTATCCTATAATATCCTCTATCCTATCCAATCCTATATCCTATCCTCTATCCTATCCTATCCTGAATCCTACCCTATCCTCTATCGTATCCTATCCTCTATCCTATCCAATCCTATATCCTATACTCTATCCTATCCTATCCTGTATCCTATCCTATCCTCTATCGTATCCTATCATCTATCCTATCCTATCCTCTATCCTATCCTATCCTATCTTCAACCCTATCCTATCCTCATTCGTATCGTATACTCCATCCTAACATATCCGCTATCCTATCCTATCCTCTACCGTATAATATCCTCTATCCTATCCAATCCTCTATCCTATCCTCTATCCTATCCTATCCTTTCCTATCCTATCCTCTATCCTATCCTATCCTCTATCCTATCCTATCGGCTATCCTATCCAATCCTATATCCTATGGTATCCTCTATCATATCCTCTATCCTATCCAATCCCCTATCCTATCCTGTACCTTTCCTATCCTCTATCCTATCCTATCCTCTATCCGATCCAATCCCCTATCCTATCCTCTATCATATTGTATCCTCTATCCAATAATATCATCTATCCTAGCCTATTCACTATCCTATACTATCCTCTATCCTATCCTATCCTCTATTATATCCTATCCTGTATCCTCTCCTCTATACTATCCAATACGCTATCGTCTGCTCTATCCTATCCTAACCTGAATCATATCGTATCCTCTATCCTCTGCTCTATCCTATCCTATCCACTATCCTATCCTACCCTCAATCCTATCCTATCCTCTATCCTATCCTATCCTCTATCCTATCATATCCTCTATCGTATCCTATCCTCTATCCTATCCTATCCTCTATCCCATCCTACCCTCTATCCTATCCTATCCTCTTTCCTATCCTATCCTATATCCTATCCTATCCGCTATCCTATCCTACCCTCTATCCTATAATATCCCCTATCCTATCCAATCCTCTATCCTATCCTCTATCCTATCCTCTATCCTCTATCCTATCCTCTATCCTATCCTATCCTCTATCCTATCCAATCCTCTATCCTATCCTATCCTCTATCCTATCCTATCATCTATCCAATCCTATCCTCTATCCTAGTCAATCCTCTATCCTATCCTATTCTCTATCCTATCCAATCCCCTATCCTATCCGCTATCGTCTGCTCTATCCTATCCTATCCTGAATCATATCGTATTCTCTATCGTCTGCTCTATCCTATCCTATCCGCTATCGTCTGCTCTATCCTATCCTATTATGAATCATATCGTATCCTCTATCGTCTGCCCTATCCTATCCTATCCACTATCCTATCCTACCCTCAATCCTAGCCTATCCTCTATCCCATCCCATCCTCTATCCTATCCCATCCTCTTTCCTATCCTATCCTATATCCTATCCTATCCGGTATCCTATCCTACCCTCTATCCTATAATATCCCCTATCCTATCCAATCCTCTATCCTATCCTCCATCCTATCCTCTATCCTCTATCCTATCCTCTATCATATCCTATCCTCTTTCCTATCCTATCCTATATCCTATCCTATCCGGTATCCTATCCTACCCTCTATCCTATAATATCCCCTATCCTATCCAATCCTCTATCCTATCCTATCCTATCTTCAACCCTATCCTATCCTCATTCGTATCGTATACTCCATCCTAACATATCCGCTATCCTATCCTATCCTCTACCGTATAATATCCTCTATCCTATCCAATCCTCTATCCTATCCTCTATCCTATCCTATCCTTTCCTATCCTATCCTCTATCCTATCCTATCCTCTATCCTATCCTATCGGCTATCCTATCCAATCCTATATCCTATGGTATCCTCTATCATATCCTCTATCCTATCCAATCCCCTATCCTATCCTGTACCTTTCCTATCCTCTATCCTATCCTATCCTCTATCCGATCCAATCCCCTATCCTATCCTCTATCATATTGTATCCTCTATCCAATAATATCATCTATCCTAGCCTATTCACTATCCTATACTATCCTCTATCCTATCCTATCCTCTATTATATCCTATCCTGTATCCTCTCCTCTATACTATCCAATACGCTATCGTCTGCTCTATCCTATCCTAACCTGAATCATATCGTATCCTCTATCCTCTGCTCTATCCTATCCTATCCACTATCCTATCCTACCCTCAATCCTATCCTATCCTCTATCCTATCCTATCCTCTATCCTATCATATCCTCTATCGTATCCTATCCTCTATCCTATCCTATCCTCTATCCCATCCTACCCTCTATCCTATCCTATCCTCTTTCCTATCCTATCCTATATCCTATCCTATCCGCTATCCTATCCTACCCTCTATCCTATAATATCCCCTATCCTATCCAATCCTCTATCCTATCCTCTATCCTATCCTCTATCCTCTATCCTATCCTCTATCCTATCCTATCCTCTATCCTATCCAATCCTCTATCCTATCCTATCCTCTATCCTATCCTATCATCTATCCAATCCTATCCTCTATCCTAGTCAATCCTCTATCCTATCCTATTCTCTATCCTATCCAATCCCCTATCCTATCCGCTATCGTCTGCTCTATCCTATCCTATCCTGAATCATATCGTATTCTCTATCGTCTGCTCTATCCTATCCTATCCGCTATCGTCTGCTCTATCCTATCCTATTATGAATCATATCGTATCCTCTATCGTCTGCCCTATCCTATCCTATCCACTATCCTATCCTACCCTCAATCCTAGCCTATCCTCTATCCCATCCCATCCTCTATCCTATCCCATCCTCTTTCCTATCCTATCCTATATCCTATCCTATCCGGTATCCTATCCTACCCTCTATCCTATAATATCCCCTATCCTATCCAATCCTCTATCCTATCCTCCATCCTATCCTCTATCCTCTATCCTATCCTCTATCATATCCTATCCTCTTTCCTATCCTATCCTATATCCTATCCTATCCGGTATCCTATCCTACCCTCTATCCTATAATATCCCCTATCCTATCCAATCCTCTATCCTATCCTCCATCCTATCCTCTATCCTCTATCCTATCCTCTATCCTATCCTATCCTCTATCCAATCCTATCCTCTATCCTAGCCTATCCTCTATCCTATCCTATTCTCTATCCTATCGTCTATCCTATCCTATCCTCTATCATATCCTATCCTCTATCCAATCCAATCCCCTATCCTATCCGCTATCGTCTGCTCTATCCTATCCTATCCAGAATCATATCGTATCCTCTATCCTCTGCTCTATCCTATCCAATCCCCTATCCTATCCTCTCTCCTATCCTATCCTCTATCCTATCCTACCCTCAATCCTAGCCTATCCTCTATCCCATCCCATCCTCTATCCTATCCCATCCTCTTTCCTATCCTATCCTATATCCTATCCTATCCGGTATCCTATCCTACCCTCTATCCTATAATATCCCCTATCCTATCCAATCCTCTATCCTATCCTCCATCCTATCCTCTATCCTCTATCCTATCCTCTATCATATCCTATCCTCTTTCCTATCCTATCCTATATCCTATCCTATCCGGTATCCTATCCTACCCTCTATCCTATAATATCCCCTATCCTATCCAATCCTCTATCCTATCCTATCCTATCTTCAACCCTATCCTATCCTCATTCGTATCGTATACTCCATCCTAACATATCCGCTATCCTATCCTATCCTCTACCGTATAATATCCTCTATCCTATCCAATCCTCTATCCTATCCTCTATCCTATCCTATCCTTTCCTATCCTATCCTCTATCCTATCCTATCCTCTATCCTATCCTATCGGCTATCCTATCCAATCCTATATCCTATGGTATCCTCTATCATATCCTCTATCCTATCCAATCCCCTATCCTATCCTGTACCTTTCCTATCCTCTATCCTATCCTATCCTCTATCCGATCCAATCCCCTATCCTATCCTCTATCATATTGTATCCTCTATCCAATAATATCATCTATCCTAGCCTATTCACTATCCTATACTATCCTCTATCCTATCCTATCCTCTATTATATCCTATCCTGTATCCTCTCCTCTATACTATCCAATACGCTATCGTCTGCTCTATCCTATCCTAACCTGAATCATATCGTATCCTCTATCCTCTGCTCTATCCTATCCTATCCACTATCCTATCCTACCCTCAATCCTATCCTATCCTCTATCCTATCCTATCCTCTATCCTATCCCATCCTCTTTCCTATCCTATCCTATATCCTATCCTATCCGCTATCCTATCCTACCCTCTATCCTATAATATACCCTATCCTATCCAATCCTCTATCCTATCCTCTATCCTATCCTCTATCCTCTATCCTATCCTATCCTCTATCCTATCCTATCCACTATCCTATCCTAGCCTCAATCCTATCCTATCCTCTACCCTATCCTATCCTCTATCCTATCCTCTATCCTATCCGATCCTCTATCGTATCCTATACTCTATCCTATCCAATCCCCTATCTTATCCTCTATCCGATCCTATCCTCTATCCTATAATATCCTCTATCCTATCCAATCCTCTATCCTATCCTCTATCCTATTCTCTATCCAATCCTATCCTCTTTCGTCTCCTATCCTCTATTCTATCCAATCCCCTATCCTATCCTCTATCTTATCCTTTCCACTACCCTATACTTTCCTCTACCCTATCCTATCCTCCATAAGATCGTATCCTCTATCCTATCCCGTCCTGTATCCTATAATATCATCTTTCCTATCATATCTTGTATTATATCCTATCCTCTATAATATCCGAGCCTCTAACCTATCCTATCCTCAATCCTATCCTATCCTCTATCCTATCCAATCCCCTATCACATCGTCTATCGTATCCTATCCTCTATCATATCCAATCCTATATCCTATCCTCTATCCTATCCTATCCTATCCTCATTCGTATCCTATACTCCATCCTAACCTATCCGCTATCCTATCCTATCCTATCCTCTATCCTATCCTATCCTCTATCCTATCCTATCCTCTATCCTATCCTATCCTCTAACCTGTCCTATCCTCTATCCTATCCTATCCTCTATCCTATCCTATCCTCTATCCTATCCTATCCTCTATCCTATCCTATCCTCTATCCTATCCTATCCCCTCTCCTATTCTATCCTCTATCCTATCCTATCCTTTCTTCAACCCTATCCTATCCTCATTCGTATCGTATACTCCATCCTAACATATCCGCTATCCTATCCTATCCTCTATCCTATAATATCCTCTATCCTATCCAATCCTATATCCTATCCTCTATCCTATCCTATCCTGAATCCTACCCTATCCTCTATCGTATCCTATCCTCTATCCTATCCAATCCTATATCCTATACTCTATCCTATCCTATCCTGTATCCTATCCTATCCTCTATCGTATCCTATCATCTATCCTATCCTATCCTCTATCCTATCCTATCCTATCTTCAACCCTATCCTATCCTCATTCGTATCGTATACTCCATCCTAACATATCCGCTATCCTATCCTATCCTCTACCGTATAATATCCTCTATCCTATCCAATCCTCTATCCTATCCTCTATCCTATCCTATCCTTTCCTATCCTATCCTCTATCCTATCCTATCCTCTATCCTATCCTATCGGCTATCCTATCCAATCCTATATCCTATGGTATCCTCTATCATATCCTCTATCCTATCCAATCCCCTATCCTATCCTGTACCTTTCCTATCCTCTATCCTATCCTATCCTCTATCCGATCCAATCCCCTATCCTATCCTCTATCATATTGTATCCTCTATCCAATAATATCATCTATCCTAGCCTATTCACTATCCTATACTATCCTCTATCCTATCCTATCCTCTATTATATCCTATCCTGTATCCTCTCCTCTATACTATCCAATACGCTATCGTCTGCTCTATCCTATCCTAACCTGAATCATATCGTATCCTCTATCCTCTGCTCTATCCTATCCTATCCACTATCCTATCCTACCCTCAATCCTATCCTATCCTCTATCCTATCCTATCCTCTATCCTATCATATCCTCTATCGTATCCTATCCTCTATCCTATCCTATCCTCTATCCCATCCTACCCTCTATCCTATCCTATCCTCTTTCCTATCCTATCCTATATCCTATCCTATCCGCTATCCTATCCTACCCTCTATCCTATAATATCCCCTATCCTATCCAATCCTCTATCCTATCCTCTATCCTATCCTCTATCCTCTATCCTATCCTCTATCCTATCCTATCCTCTATCCTATCCAATCCTCTATCCTATCCTATCCTCTATCCTATCCTATCATCTATCCAATCCTATCCTCTATCCTAGTCAATCCTCTATCCTATCCTATTCTCTATCCTATCCAATCCCCTATCCTATCCGCTATCGTCTGCTCTATCCTATCCTATCCTGAATCATATCGTATTCTCTATCGTCTGCTCTATCCTATCCTATCCGCTATCGTCTGCTCTATCCTATCCTATTATGAATCATATCGTATCCTCTATCGTCTGCCCTATCCTATCCTATCCACTATCCTATCCTACCCTCAATCCTAGCCTATCCTCTATCCCATCCCATCCTCTATCCTATCCCATCCTCTTTCCTATCCTATCCTATATCCTATCCTATCCGGTATCCTATCCTACCCTCTATCCTATAATATCCCCTATCCTATCCAATCCTCTATCCTATCCTCCATCCTATCCTCTATCCTCTATCCTATCCTCTATCATATCCTATCCTCTTTCCTATCCTATCCTATATCCTATCCTATCCGGTATCCTATCCTACCCTCTATCCTATAATATCCCCTATCCTATCCAATCCTCTATCCTATCCTCCATCCTATCCTCTATCCTCTATCCTATCCTCTATCCTATCCTATCCTCTATCCAATCCTATCCTCTATCCTAGCCTATCCTCTATCCTATCCTATTCTCTATCCTATCGTCTATCCTATCCTATCCTCTATCATATCCTATCCTCTATCCAATCCAATCCCCTATCCTATCCGCTATCGTCTGCTCTATCCTATCCTATCCAGAATCATATCGTATCCTCTATCCTCTGCTCTATCCTATCCAATCCCCTATCCTATCCTCTCTCCTATCCTATCCTCTATCCTATCCTATCCTCTTTCCCATCCTACCCTCAATCCTATCATATCCTCTTTCCTATCCTATCCTATATCCTATCCTATCCGCTATCCTATCCTACCCTCTATCCTATAATATCCCCTATCCTATCCAATCCTCTATCCTATCCTCTCTCCTATACTCTATCCAATCCTATCCTCTATCCTAGCCTATCCTCTATCCTATCGTCTATCCTATCCTATCCTCTATCGTATCCTATCCTAAATCATATCCAATTCTCTATCCTCTCCTCTATCCCGTCCTATCATCAATCCTATCATATCCTGTATCCTATCATATCCTCTATTATATCCTATGCTCTATCCTATCCTATCCTCTATCCAATCCAATCCCCTATCTTATCCGCTATCGTCTGCTCTATCCTATCCTATCCAGAATCATATCGTATCCTCTATCCTCTGCTCTATCCTATCCAATCCCCTATCCTATCCTCTATCCTATCCTATCCTCTATCCAATCCTATCCTCTATCCCATCCTACCCTCAATCCTATTCTATCCTCGTTCCTATCCTATCCTCTATCCTATCCCATCCTCTTTCCTATCCTATCCTATATCCTATCCTATCCGCTATCCTATCCTACCCTCTATCCTATAATATCCCCTATCCTATCCAATCCTCTATCCTATCCTCTATCCTATCCTCTATCCTCTATCCTATCCTATCCTCTATCCTATCCTATCCACTATCCTATCCTAGCCTCAATCCTATCCTATCCTCTACCCTATCCTATCCTCTATCCTATCCTCTATCCTATCCGATCCTCTATCGTATCCTATACTCTATCCTATCCAATCCCCTATCTTATCCTCTATCCGATCCAATCCTCTATCCTATCCTATCCTCTATAATATCGTATCCTCTATCCTATCCTATCCTCTATCCTATCCTATCCTCTATCCTATCCTATCCTCTATCCTATCCTATCCTTATCCTATCCTGTCCTCTATCCTATTCTGTACTCTATCCTATCCTATCCGCTATCCTACCCTATCCTCTATCGTATCCTATCCTCTATAATATCCAATCATATATCCTATCCTCTATCCTATCCTATCCTCTGTACTATCCTATACTCAATCCTATCCTATCCTGTATCCTCTCCTATCCTCTAACCTATTCCATACTCTATCCTATCCTATCCACTATCCTATCCTAGCCTCAATCCTATCTTATCCGCTATCCTATCCTATCCTCTATCCTATCCTATCCTCTATCGTATCCTGTCCTCTATCCTATCCTATCCTCTATCCTATCCTATCCTGTATCCTATCCTATTCTCTATCGTATCCTCTATCCTGCACTATCCTCTATACTATCCTATCCTCAATCCTGTCCTATCCTGTATCCTCTCCTATCCTCTATCCTATTCCATACTCTATCCTATCCTATCCACTATCCTATCCTAGCCTCAATCCTATCCTATCCTCTATCCTTTCCTATCCTCTATCCTATCCTATTCTCTATCCTATCATATCCTCCATCCTATCCTATCCTCTATCCTATCCTATCCTATCCTATCCTCTATCCTACCCTATCCTATCCTCTATCCTATCCTCTATCCTATCCTCTATCCTCTATCCTATCCTATCCTCTATCCTATCCTATCCTCTACCCTGTCCTATCCTCTATCCAATCCTATCCTCTATCCTACCCTGTCATCTATCCTATCCTATTCCCTATCATATCCTATCCTCTACCCTATCCTATCCTCTATCCTATCCTATCCTCTATCCTATCCTATCCTCTATCCTATCCTATCCTCAATTCTATCCTATACTTCATCCTATCCTATCCACTATCCTATCCTATCCTCTATCCTATAATATTCTCATATCCTATCGAATCCTCTACCCTATCCTCTATCCTATTCTCTATCCAATCCTATCCTCTTTCGCCTCCTATCCTCTATCCTATCCAATCCCCTATCCTATCCTCTATCCTATCCTTTCCACTACCCTATACTTTCCTCCATCCTATCCTATCCTCCATAAGATCGTATCCTCTATCCTATCCCGTCCTCTATCCTATAATATCATCTATCCTATCATATCCTGTATTATATCCTACCCTCTATAATATCCGAGCCTCTAACCTATCCTATCCTCAATCCTATCCTATCCTCTATCCTATCCAATCCCCTATCCTATCGTCTATAGTATCCTATCCTCTATCATATCCAATCCTATATCCTATCCTCTATCCTATCCTATCCTATCCTCTATCCTATCATCTATTCTATCCTATCCTATCCTCTATCCTATCCTCTATCCTATCGTATCCTCTATCCTATCCTATCCTCTATCCTATCCTATCCTCTATCCTATCCTATCCTATCCTCTATCCTATCCTATCCTCTATCCTATCCTATCCTCTATCCTATCCTATCCTCTATCCTATCCTATCCTCTATCCTATCCTATCCTCTATCCTATCCTATCCTCTATCCTATTCTCTATCCAATCCTATCCTCTTTCGTCTCCTATCCTCTACCCTATCCAATCCCCTATCCTATCCTCATTCGTATCCTTTTTTTTTTTTTTTATCGTGAGGAAATGTTTTATACATACCCCGACTCCCTGGGGGAAGCCTGGGTTATGTGGGATTCTCTCCGGGGGGCGGAGCCCCCGGAGACTACCCACTAAAACCTCACGCCCACCTAAGCTACATGGGAGGTGCCTGGATCACGCGAGTACTCAACAGGACACCTCCCAGCTAATACATGCCACCCCGAGGGAGGGGGTTAGCCTCCCCCACTGCCTACTCTATAAGACCCCGGGCGGAGGGACCCGCCCGGTGTCCCCATCCCTGGAGCCTTCGGATTGGGCTTCCCGAGCCCCAGCTCGGTCCACCCACAGCTCCCGGTGTCTTCGTGCCACGCTCGGAGCCGGTATCCCGAAGGTACCGGCCCCGGCCGAGGCAAGAAGACGCCGCCACCGGAAGGAAGGGCCGTCGGAGGCGCGATCCGGCACGCCCCGACCCTTCCTCACCCAAATCCCCCCACGAATCCCCCTCCCCTAACGGGAGGGACGGACCGACACCCCCCCAAACCGGGAAATTAACCCGGGGGGTGTCGGCCTATCACGGGGGGAGCTATGCTCCCCCCCGGGGGCCCGGGTCAGCTCACGCCCCGGGCCCCCAAATTCGCCGCCCCCAGTGGTGGGGGCATAACAGGGCGCGGGGGAACTCCCCGCGCCAACCCCACTCCGCCCCCCACCGCCGGGGGCACACGTTGACGCGGGGGAGACCCCCGCGCCCTCCCTACCCTCTCCGCCCCCCTACTGGGGGGCACACGTCGGCGCGGGGGTCGTCCCCGCGCCCACACCCTCCTCGCGGAGCCCGGGTGCCGCTCCCGGGCCCGCTCGGCGGCCTCCTTCTGCTTGATAACATCCTCGCAGAAGGAGGCCACCGCATTCCACGACCCCACGCTGTCGACCATGTGGTCGACCACGGTCGACAGCGCGAGGTCCCACCCGCCCACTGCGGCTCTCAGGACACGGCGCGGCCCGGCCCAAGCAGGGCACTCCTCCAGAGTGTGCCGCGCCGTGTCGACATCTTCGCCGCAGTGGTGGCACTGCGTAGTCGGCTCCCGCCCCATTCTATGCAGGTACTCTCCGAAGCAACCGTGGCCGGAGAGCACCTGCGTGAGGCGGAAGGTCAACCTTCCCCGCCTCCCGCACCATATATGAAATATGGGCAGGAGGGCCCGGACAATCGGACGTGTGGAGGGCGTTAGCATCGCCCTCCACTCCGATAAACTTTCCGTCCGGGCCTGGCGATTCTGGCCCTCGAGCTCCTCCTCCTCCTCGCGCGTGAGTTCCACCCCCGGCGGGCGGCGGAAGGAGCGGGCGATGTGGTATAGCTTCGCCCGCTCCGCCGCCACCACAGTGAAGGGTGGAATCACGGCGAGGAGTCCCGCCGCCTCGGTGGAGATGGTGCGGTACCCCCGTATGACCCGCAAGGCCAGCCGCCGCCGCACTCTTTCAAAGAGCTTGCGGCTGGGCGTGCTGGCCTCGAGCGAGCGGTGCCATACGGGGGCCCCATACAGGGCTATAGACCGCACCACCTCCACATAGAGGCGGCGTACTTTCAAATCCGGCCCCCCGACATTCGGCAGCAGCCGCGCCAATGCGGCTGCCGTCCTCTCTAGTCGGGGGGCGAGGAGCTCGAAGTGTTCTTCGAATCGCCAGCGGCCGTCTATGACCAGGCCCAGGTATCTCATCCTGGGCCCGATCTCGACGGAGGTTTCAGCGACGCGAATCCGGAGGTTCTGACCATGGGGTAGCCGCCGCGGCCGAGGCGATCCGTACATCCAGATCGCCTCGGTCTTTGCGGCGGCCACGGTCAACCCCATCCTCCGGATTCGCCCGACCACGCGGTCCAGGGCGGCCTCACACAGGTGCCTGGTTCTCCCCCAGTCCCCCCCCCCCATGGCATATACCAGGGTGTCATCTGCGTAGCAGATGACACCCGTATCCGGGGGGAGGACAACCCGCAGCACCGCGTCGTAAGCCAAGTTCCACAGGAGCGGTCCGAGGACCGACCCCTGTGGAACGCCGCGGTGCGTCTCCCTCGTGTGCACGATGCTGTACCGGCCGGTAAACATCACCTTCCTGCCGCGGAGGTAGTCACCGACCACCTTCCGGAGATAGGGGGGCACCTGGAAATACTCCATCGCCCCCACTATCTCCTTCCAGGGCAGGGCGTTGAAGGCGTTAGATATGTCTAACGACACCGCCAATAACGCCCCGCCCCGAGCGACAGCCCGTTCACGGAGGAGGCGCAGACGCTCCAGGGCGTCAATTGTGGAGCGCCCCCTCCGGAATCCATACTGGCTGTCGCTCAGGTCGGGACCACCCCGCGACAGGTGCTCGACGAGGCGGGCGGCAATTATCCTTTCGAACAGCTTGCCCGCCTCGTCGAGTAAACAAACCGGCCGGTATGCAGAGGGAGACTCTGCGGGTTTCCCCTCCTTTTGGAGGAGAACCAGGCACGCTCTTTTCCACTCTTTGGGGAAGACTCCCCGGCGCAGGCTCGCGTCCATGACGCTCCTGAACGCCGGGGCGAGGACCTCCATAGCTAAGGCCATTATACCACCGGGAACCCCATCGGGGCCAGGGGCCTTCTTGCCCCCGGCCCGGAGTTCCCGGACGGCCCGGTACAGCTCCCACTCGGTGACCCGGAATTCGTCCGACCACTCAATGGTCGGACCCGGGGCGCGTTCCCTCCTCCCCTCGTTCCCATCACCAGGGGGGAAGAGGGTACTCACTACGCGCCCCAGAAATTCCGGGTCTAGCCTCTCCGTGACCGGGGACGCCCAGGGGCGGAGCTTCCCAAGCACCGCCTTATACGGGCGTCCCCACGGATCGTCACGGAGGGTGAGCAGGAGCTCATCCCAGGCCTTGGCCTTAGCAGCGGCAATTGCACGCTTGAGGGCCACGGCCGCCGATCTGTACTCACTGTACAACTCGGCGACCCTCGGCTCCGCGTCGCCGCCCAGGAAATGGCGGCGACGGGCGCGGGTATACTGGCGGCGGGCTCGGCCGGCCGAACTGCGAAGTTCGGCCAGCTCCCCCGACCACCAGTAAACAGACTTTCTCGGGGGCTGACCTCGGACCCGGGGCATCGCCACGTCGCAGATCATCTGCAACGTGCCCCGGATCCAAGTCGCCCCCTCATTTACCCCGCGGTCCCTGGCCGAAGGCCAGGCGGAGCCGATTATCACGGCCCTCAGGAGGTCCCCGTCCAGTCGTTTCAACGCCCATCTGGGCGCTGACGGGGTGCCACGTCGGAGGGGCGTGTCCAATGGCGAGTCCGAGACCACAGCCACGTCCATCAGGACGTAGCCGTGGTCCGACAGGGTCTCTCCACTCCAGACCCGCCAATTGGACACACGGCGTGAGGCGGCGGCGGTCGCGAATGACACGTCCACGATAGACCAACCGTTCCACCTCACGCACGTAGGCACGGAGCCCCGGTTTAACAACCGGAGCTCCATCCCCTCCGCCCAGTCTTCCAGGACTCCGCCTCGGGCGTTGGTCCCGGGGTTACCCCAGGTGGAGGACCTCGCATTGAGGTCCCCCAGGACCAACACTGGACCGGCTATATACGGGGCTATCATTAGCCCCAGCCGGTCCAGAAACATCCCGAGTTCGGCGGAGTCACAACTGGGTGAGTTGTAGCACCCCACGACCAGAAGTCTTCCCCATTTAACCATAACCATCCCCCTGCCCCGTTCGACCACGGAGCAGGGGGGCACAGTCGCCGAGTGGCGACGCCACCATATCGCCACGGAGCTGTCATCGTCCCCGGACCAGTGTGGGTGGTCCGGGACTCTGTACGGCTCCGTGGCGACGGCCAGGCCAACCCCCCACTCCTCCAGGCATTGGACCATTAGGTCCTGCGCCTGGCAGCAGTGGTTGAGGTTGGCCTGGAGTACCGGGAGAGGGGACCAGCGCGGAATATGGGCCATTAATTGGCCTTCGCGCTGGTCCCCTCCTTAGCCGCCGGTGTGGGTGGCGGGGGGTCGTTACCCCCCGTCCCGCTGGGGCCCGCCTCCACCTCCATGCTCTCCCCCTTGGAGGTTGGGGGAGCCGTCGCTTTCGCCACCGATGTATCCGGTGGCGCAACTGGGGTGGGCGCCACACCGCCCGCCCCCTTTTTTCCCTTCTTGGCCTTTGGCGGCGGGGAGCACGCCTTGCTCCCCGCCTTGTGGCCCGCCGGTCTCCCCAAGGCCGCGCATACCACGCAGTGGGGCGGACTCTTACAGTCCACCGCCCGGTGGGATGCATCCCCGCAGCGGTAGCAATGACCGCTGCGGTCGACCGCCGCTGTGCATCGCTGCCGTACATGGCCTAAGGCCAGGCAGCGAAAGCACTGCAGCGGTCGTGGAGCAAGGACCACCACCTGGGCGGTGGACCACCCAACGCGAACCTTGCCGGCCTTCTCGATGGCTACCGCGGCCACGGCCGGGCACTGCACCCAAACCGTGCCGAGTCCGTTGGGCGGAGCCTTCAGTTCCCCCACCCTCACGGACCCGGCGGCGCAGCCCCCGGCCTTCGCCACCGCCTCCGTTACCTCCTGGGGGGTCACCGACACCTCCAGGCCCGTGAGGCGGAATTCCGCCTTCTTCACGGGCCTGGAGACCCTAACCTCCATCCCCCCCAGGACGGCAGCCATCTTGGCCGCCAAGGCGTCGGCCTTGGGGCCCCCGTCGGCACCAGGGACCTCGATTATGAGGCCCCCGGTGACCGCACGCTTCCAATTAAGGGCCCCAATGCCCAGGGCGTCGAGGTCGACGCCCTGGCGGGCCCTTCTAATGGCCTCCTCGTAGGAGGCCTTGCTCCCCTCCGGGACGGTGATCGTCACCGCCGCTGACCGGGGGGGAGCCTTTATCTTGGCCGCCGCCTTCGCGGGGGCAGCGGCCTTTCCTTTCCTTTGGGCGCCCGCCGGCGCCTTGGCCGCTGCGGCCGCGGCGGCCACTGCGGCGACAGCCTTGGCCGCAGCCTTGGCCTTCCTCCCCAGGACCTTAGCCCAGGTCTCCTCTTTCAGGAGACCCGGCTTCGGTGCGGGGGGCGGCGCCGGACGGGTCACCGAAGGCTGGGGGATCTCCCCAGCCTTCTTACCCTTCTTCTTCTTTTTTTTCTTCTGCCCCGGAGGGGCAGGGGCCGGCGTCGGCGGCGCAGGCGCAGGCGCAGGCGCAGGCGGGGCCAGCGGTCCGCGAGGCGATGGGCGAGGGGGCCCACGTGCCCCCGCCGCCGGGGCAACGGCCGCGACCGCGCGTCGGAGCTCCACCCGCATCTCTTGGCGGATGGAGCTGAGACCCGCCTCCATAAGCGCTCGCATCTCGACCATCAGGTCCGATGCGGGCGTCGTAGCATCCCCAACGACAGTGGGCGCCGGTGCCGGCAGGGGGGGAGCGTCGCGCAGCCGCTTGACCGCCATCAACTCCCCTCTGATGGCTTCGAGGGAGTCGCGGGTCTCCCGCAACTCCCTCTCAAGGGCCGCGCAGCGCTCCCGTAGCAGGCCGGACTCGCGATCCGCGGGGGTGGAGGCGCCAAAGCCAACCGCAGGGATTCCCACCGGGAAGCCCCTGCGGTCAATTTCGTTGGCGACCTCTTCAATAAGGTCGGAGGAGTCGCGAAAGCCCTTCACGAAGGTTCCCTTCAGGTTCCGCGACCTCTCCGCCATCTCCCGGTTCTCTCGGGCCAACCCAACGAGGAGGGCCGTCAGCTCCCCGGGGAGCATGCCCCTCACCTCCACACAGGGGAGCCGGGAGAAGTTGACATCCCCGTCCAGCCTGTCCCGCTTATCCGACGGGGTCGGCGACGCTCTCCCCGGAATCGGGGTGAGCGGGCGTTTAGTGCCCGCACCGCTGGTGGAGGGGACGGCCGACCCGGCCGACGTGACCGATCTGGCCGACGTCACCGACACTCGGTCCTCCTCTCCTATGGGTCCGTCGTGCCCCAGAGTCCCCCTCCTCGGCCGGAGCTTCGGACGGTCGACCGGGGCCGGTGGTCCCATAACCTGTGGTGACACTGATGCCACCACAGCTCCCCCCTAAACCACTTCCGGGTGTGGTTCCCCCTCCTTACCCTCTATGTTTTTAGTTAAAGAATCCATAATTATTCCCACGAGTATGGCGGGAAAGGGTGGTCGACCCGGGCAGAGCCCCCACTACCCGGGCAAGCCTATATACAACGGGAGGTCGGCAGGTATCCCGAGGTGGTCAAACGCTAACGAGCGGGTGAAGTCCCCCCGCCCACTCCCGGAGCTCCGGGAGAGTCCCCTCACCGCGTTTCCGACAGCTTGGGATGGAGACTTTTTTATAGAGGTTTATCCTCCTCGCAGAGCCAGCCGATTAAGGCAAGCCCCCCGTTCCGGTAAAACATGACCACCGGTTTACGGTCTGGGGCCCTGCGGCGGCCTCCCCGGCCGTTGCCCGCAGGACACACCGACCGCGGTTTTCATCCCTCCGTGTGAGCCTTACCGGCAAGGGAGGCCCTGCCAGGATCCGAAGATCCCGCCGGCATCGCCTCACACGTCAAAGGAACTACTTCCCGCGGAATACCCCTCGCTCCGTTAGCAACACACAACTATGTCTGTTCCCAGGGACCACCACGAGGAGGTGGAGCGTAGAGGATTTTAGGGATATGACCACCACCACTGTGGTATACCTAGCAGTGGATCCGAGTCACCACTACTAAGCCCATATCCCCTCGGTCCCCATCCTCATTCGTATCCTATACTCCATCCTAACCTATCCGCTATCCTATCCTATCTCCTATCCTATAACATCCTCCATCCTATCCAATCCTCTATCCTATCCTCTATCCTATCCTATCCTATCCTCTATCCTATCCTCTATCCTATCCTCTCTCCTATCCTCTATCCCATCCTATCCTATCCTCTATCCTATCCTATCCACTATCCTATCCTAGCCTCAATCCTATCCTATCCTCTACCCTATCCTATCCTCTATCCTATCCTATCCTCTATAATATCCTATCCTCTATCCTATCCTATCCTCTATCCTATCCTATCCTCTTTCCTATACAATCCCCTATCCTAACCTCTATCCTATCCAATCCCCTATCCTATCCTCTATCCTATCCGATCCTCTATCGTATCCTATATTCTATCCTATCCAATCCCCTATCTTATCCTCTATCCGATCCTATCCTCTATCCTATCCTATCCTGTATAATATCGTATCCTCCATCCTATCCTATCCGCTATCCTATGCAATCCCTTATCTTATCCTCTATCTTATCCTATCCTATCCAATCCTCTATCCTATCCTCTATCTTATCCTATCCTATCCAATCCTGTATCCTATCCTCTATCCTATCCTCTATCCTATCGTATCCTCTACCCTGTCCTATCCTCTATCCAATCCTATCCTCTATCCTATCCTGTCCTCTATCCTATCCTATTCCCTATCATATCCTATCCTCTATCCTATCCTATCCTCTATCCTATCCTATCCTCTATCCTATCCTATCCTCTATCCTATCCTATCCTCTATCATATCCTATCCTCTATCCTATCCTATCCTGAATCCTATCCTATCCTCTATCCTACCCTATAATCTATCCTATCCTATCCTCTATCCTATCCTATCCTCTATCCTATCCTATCCTCTATCCTATCCTATCCTCTACCCTGTCCTATCCTCTATCCAATCCTATCCTCTATCCTATCCTGTCCTCTATCCTATCCTATTCCCTATCATATCCTATCCTCTATCCTATCCTATCCTCTATCCTATCCTATCCTCAATTCTATCCTATACATCATCCTATCCTATCCACTATCCTATCCCATCCTCTATCCTATAATATCCTCTATCCTATCCAATCCTCTATCCTATCCTCTATCCTAGTCTCTATCCAATCCTATCCTCTTTCGCCTCCGATCCTCTATCCTATCCAATCCCCTATCCTATCCTCTATCCTATCCTTTCCACTACCCTATACTTTCCTCCATCCTATCCTATCCTCCATAAGATCGTATCCTCTATCCTATCCCGTCCTCTATGTTATAATGTCATCTATCCTATCATATCCTGTATTATATCCTATCCTCTATAATATCCGAGCCTCTAACCTATCCTATCCTCAATCCTTTCCTATCCTCTATCCTATCCAATCCCCTATCCTATCGTCTATAGTATCCTATCCTCTATCATATCCAATCCTATATCCTATCCTCTATCCTATCCAATCCTATATCCTATCCTCTATCCTATCCTACCCTATCCTCTATCCTATCCTATCCTCTATCCTATCCTATCCTCTATCCTATCCTATCCTCTATCCTATCCTATCGTCTATAATATCCTATCCTCTATCCTATCCTATACTCTATCCTATCCTATCCTCTATCCTATCCTATCCTCTATCCTATCCTATACTGTATCCTATCCTATCCTCTATCCTATCCTATCCTCTATACTATCCTATCCTCTATCGTCTCCTGTCCTCTATCCTATACAATCCCCTATCCTATCCTCTATCGTCTCCTATCCTCTATCCTATCCAATCCCCTATAATATCCTCTATCCTATCCTATCCTCTATCCTATCCTACATTCTATCCTATCCTATCCTATATCCTATCCTATCCGCTATCCTATCCTACCCTCTATCCTATCCAATCACCTATCCGATCCTCTATCCTATCCTTTACTCTATCCTATCCTATCCTCAATCCTATCCTATCGTCTATCCTATCCTATCCTCTATCCTGTTCTATACTCGATCCTATCCTATTATCTATCCTATCCTATCCTCTTTTTCCTATCCTATCATCTATCGTATCCTACCCTCTATCCTATCCAATCCTACATCCTATCCTATCCTCTATCCTATCCTATCCTCTATCCTATTCTATCCTCTATCCTATCCTACCCTTTATCCTATCCTATCCCCTATCCTATCCAATCCTATATGCTATCCTATCCGCTATCCTATCCTACCCTCTATCCTATCCAATCCCCTATCCTATGCTCTATCCGATCGTACCCTATCCTCTATCCTATTCTATCCCCTATCCTATCCTATCCGCTATCCTATCCTATCCTCTATCCTATCCTATCCTCTATCCTATTCTATACTCTACCCTATCCTATCCTCTATCCTATCCTATCCTCTATCCTATCCTATCCTCTATCCTATGCTATCCTCTATCCTATCCACTATCGTATCCTATCCAATCCCCTATACTATGCTCTATCCGATCCTATCCTATCCTCTATCCTATTCTATCCTCTATCCTATCCAATCCCCTATCCTAACCGCTATCCGATCCTATCCTCTATCCTATCCACTATCGTATCCTATGCTCTATCCTATCCAATCCTATATCCTATCCTCTATCCAATCCAATCCTCGATCCTATCCTATCCTCTATCCTATCCTATCATATCCTCTATCCTATCCTATCCGCTATCCTATCCTCTATTCGATCCTCTCCACTATAATATCGTATCCTCTATCCTATCCTATCCTCAATCGTATTCTATCCTCTATCCTATCATATCCTCTTTCCTATTCTATACTCTATCCTATCCTATAAGCTACCCTTCCCTCTATTCGATCCTCTCCTCTATAATATCGTATCCTCTATCCTATCCTGTCCTCTATCCTTAATATCATCCATCCTATCCTATTCTCTATCCTATCCAATCCCCTATCCTATCCGCTATCCTATCCTATCCTCTATCCTATCCTTTCCTCTATCCTATCCAATCCCCTATCCTATCCTCTATCCGATCCTATCCTCTATCCTATCCTATCCTCTATAATATCGTATCCTCTATCCTATCCTATCCTATACTCTATCCTATCCAATCCCCTATCCTATCCTCTATCCTATCCTATCTTCTATCGTATCCTATCCTCTATCCTATCCTATCCTCTATCGTATCCTATCCTCTATCCTATCCAATCCCGTATGCTATCCAATCCCCTATCCTATCCTCTATCCTATCCTATACTTTATCCTATGCTCTATCCTATCCAATACCCTATCGTTTCCTCTATCCTATAATATCCTCTATAATATCGTACCCTCTATCCTATCCTATACTCTATCCTATCCTATCCCATCCTCTATCCTATAATATCCTCTACCCTATCCTATCCTCTATCCTATCCACTATCGTATCCTATCCTCTATCCTATCCAATCCTATATCCTATCCTCTATCCAATCCAATCCTCTATCCTATCCTATCCTATCTTCTATCCTATCCTATCCTCTATCCTATCCTCTATCCTATGCTATCCTCTATCCTATCCACTATCGTATCCTATCCTCTATCCTATCCAATCCTATATCCTACCCTCTATCCTATCCTATCCTCTATCATATCGTATCCTCTATCCTACCCTATCCTCTATCCTATTCTATGTTCTATCCTATCCTATCTTCTATCCTATCCTATCCTCTATCCTATCCTATCCTCATTCCTAAACTATCCTCTATCCTATCCTATCCTCTGTCCCATCCTCTATCCTATGCTATCCTATCCTATCCTCTATCCTATCCTATCCTCTATCCTATCCTATCCTCTATCCTATCCTATCCTCTATCCTATCCTATCCTCTATCCTATCCTATCCTCTATCCTATCCTATCCTTCATCCTATCCAATCCTATATCCTATCCTATCCTCTATCCTACCCTATCCTCTATCCTATCCTATCCTCTATCCTATCCTATCCTCTATCCTATCCTATCCTCTAACCTATCCTATCCTCTATCCTATTCTATATTCTATCCGATACTATCCGATCCTCTATCTTATCCTATCCTCTATCCTATCCTATCCTCATTCCTATCCTATCCTATATCCTATCCTATCCTCTATCCTATTCTATACTCTACCATATCCTATCCGCTATCCTATCCTATCCTCTATCCTATCCTATCCTCTATCCTATCCTATCCTCTATCCTACCCTATCCTCTATCCTATCCTATCCTCTATCCTATCCTATCCTCTATCCTATATTATCCTCTATCCTATTCTATGCTCTATCCTATCCAATACCCTATCGTTTCCTCTATCCTATAATATCCTCTATAATATCGTACCCTCTATCCTATCCTATATTCTATCCTATCCTATCCTATCCTCTATCCTATAATATCCTCTATCCTATCCTATCCTCTATCCTATCCACTATCGCATCCTATCCTCTATCCTATCCAATCCTATATCCTATCCTCTATCCTATCCAATCCTCTATCCTATCCCCTATCCTATCCTCTATCCTATCCTCTATCCCATCCTCTATCCTATCCTATCCTCAATCCTATCCTATCCTCTATCCTATCCTATCCTCTATCCTATCCTATCCTCTATCCTATTCTATATTCTATCCGATCCTATCCGATCCTCTATCTTATCCTATCCTATCCTCATTCCTATCCTATCCTCTATCCTATCCTATCCTCCATCCTATTCTATACTCTACCCTATCCTATCCCCTATCCTATCCTATCCTCTATCCTATCCTATCCTCTATCCTATCGTATCCATTATCCTATCCTATCCTCTATCCTATCCTCTATTCTATCCTCTATCCTGTCCTCTATCCTGTCCTATCCTCTATCCTATCCTATCCTCTATCCTATCCTATTCTCTATCCTATCCTATCATATCCTCTATCCTATCCAATCCCCTATCCTATCCTCTATCCTATCCAATCCTATATCCTATCCTATCCGCTTTCCTATCCTATCCTCTATCGTATCCTATCCTCTATCCTATCTTATCGTCTATGGTCTCCTTTATCCTATCCTATCCGCTATCCTATCCTATCCTCCATCCTATCCTATCCTCTAGCCTATCCAATCCTATATCCTATCCTATCCGCTATCCTGTCCTATCCTCTATCTTATAATATCAAATATTCTATAAAATCCTCTATCCTGTCCCCTATCCTATCCTATCCTCTATCCTATCCACTATCGTATCCTATCCTCTATCCTATCCAATCCTATATCCTATCCTCTATCCAATCCTATATCCTATCCTCTATCCAATCCAATCCTCGATCCTATTCTATCCTCTATCCTATCCTATCCTCATTCCTATCCTATCCTCTATCCTATCCAATCCTATATCCTATCCTATCCGCTATCCTATCCTATCCTCTATCGTATCCTATCCTCTATCCTATCTTATCGTCCATGGTCTCCTTTATCCTATATTATCCACTATCCTATCCTATTCTCTATCCTATCCTATCCTATCCTCTATCCTATCCATTCCCCTATCCTATTCTCTATCCTATCGTATCAACTATCCTATCCATCCCCTATCCGATCCTATCCTCTATCCTATCCTATCCTCTATAATATCGTATCCTCTATCCTATCCTATCCTATACTCTATCGTATCCTATCCTCTATCCTATCTAATCCTATGTCCTATACTCTATCGTATCCTATTCTATATCCTATCCTATATTCCATCCTATCCTATCCTCTATCCTATCCTATCCTCAATCCTATCCTATCCGCTATCCTATCCTATCCTCCATCCTATCCTATCCTCTAGCCTATCCAATCCTATATCCTATCCTATCCCCTATCCTATCCTATCCTCTATCCTATCCACTATCGTATCCTATCCTCTATCCTAACCTATCCTCTATCGTCTCCTGTCCTCTATCCTATACTATCCTCTATCATATCCTCTATCGCCTCCTATCCTCTATCCTATCCAATCCCCTATCCTATCCTTTCCTCTATCCTATCCAATCCTCTATAATATCCTATCCTCTATCCTATCCTATCCTCTATCCTATCCTATCCTATCCTCAATCCTATCCTATCTTCTATCCTATCCTATCCTCTATCCTATCCTATCCTCTATCCTATCCTATCCTCTATCCTATCCTATCCTCTATCCTATCCTATCCTCTATCCTATCCTATCCTCTATCCTATCCTATCCTCTATCCTATCCTATCCTCTATCCTATCCTATCCTCTATCCTATCCTATCCTCTATCCTATCCTATCCTCAATCCTATCCTATCCGCTATCCTATCCTATCCTCCATCCTATCCTATCCTCTAGCCTATCCAATCCTATATCCTATCCTATCCCCTATCCTATCCTATCCTCTATCCTATCCACTATCGTATCCTATCCTCTATCCTAACCTATCCTCTATCGTCTCCTGTCCTCTATCCTATACTATCCTCTATCATATCCTCTATCGCCTCCTATCCTCTATCCTATCCAATCCCCTATCCTATCCTTTCCTCTATCCTATCCAATCCTCTATAATATCCTATCCTCTATCCTATCCTATCCTCTATCCTATCCTATCCTATCCTCAATCCTATCCTATCTTCTATCCTATCCTATCCGCTATCCTATCCTATCCTCTATCCTATCCTATCCTCTATCCTATCCTATCCTCTATCCTACCCTATCCTCTATCCTATCCTATCCTCTATCCTATCCTATCCTCTATCCTATATTATCCTCTATCCTATTCTATGCTCTATCCTATCCAATACCCTATCGTTTCCTCTATCCTATAATATCCTCTATAATATCGTACCCTCTATCCTATCCTATATTCTATCCTATCCTATCCTATCCTCTATCCTATAATATCCTCTATCCTATCCTATCCTCTATCCTATCCACTATCGCATCCTATCCTCTATCCTATCCAATCCTATATCCTATCCTCTATCCTATCCAATCCTCTATCCTATCCCCTATCCTATCCTCTATCCTATCCTCTATCCCATCCTCTATCCTATCCTATCCTCAATCCTATCCTATCCTCTATCCTATCCTATCCTCTATCCTATCCTATCCTCTATCCTATTCTATATTCTATCCGATCCTATCCGATCCTCTATCTTATCCTATCCTATCCTCATTCCTATCCTATCCTCTATCCTATCCTATCCTCCATCCTATTCTATACTCTACCCTATCCTATCCCCTATCCTATCCTATCCTCTATCCTATCCTATCCTCTATCCTATCGTATCCATTATCCTATCCTATCCTCTATCCTATCCTCTATTCTATCCTCTATCCTGTCCTCTATCCTGTCCTATCCTCTATCCTATCCTATCCTCTATCCTATCCTATTCTCTATCCTATCCTATCATATCCTCTATCCTATCCAATCCCCTATCCTATCCTCTATCCTATCCAATCCTATATCCTATCCTATCCGCTTTCCTATCCTATCCTCTATCGTATCCTATCCTCTATCCTATCTTATCGTCTATGGTCTCCTTTATCCTATCCTATCCGCTATCCTATCCTATCCTCCATCCTATCCTATCCTCTAGCCTATCCAATCCTATATCCTATCCTATCCGCTATCCTGTCCTATCCTCTATCTTATAATATCAAATATTCTATAAAATCCTCTATCCTGTCCCCTATCCTATCCTATCCTCTATCCTATCCACTATCGTATCCTATCCTCTATCCTATCCAATCCTATATCCTATCCTCTATCCAATCCTATATCCTATCCTCTATCCAATCCAATCCTCGATCCTATTCTATCCTGTATCCTATCCTATCCTCATTCCTATCCTATCCTCTATCCTATCCAATCCTATATCCTATCCTATCCGCTATCCTATCCTATCCTCTATCGTATCCTATCCTCTATCCTATCTTATCGTCCATGGTCTCCTTTATCCTATATTATCCACTATCCTATCCTATTCTCTATCCTATCCTATCCTATCCTCTATCCTATCCATTCCCCTATCCTATTCTCTATCCTATCGTATCAACTATCCTATCCATCCCCTATCCGATCCTATCCTCTATCCTATCCTATCCTCTATAATATCGTATCCTCTATCCTATCCTATCCTATACTCTATCGTATCCTATCCTCTATCCTATCTAATCCTATGTCCTATACTCTATCGTATCCTATTCTATATCCTATCCTATATTCCATCCTATCCTATCCTCTATCCTATCCTATCCTCAATCCTATCCTATCCGCTATCCTATCCTATCCTCCATCCTATCCTATCCTCTAGCCTATCCAATCCTATATCCTATCCTATCCCCTATCCTATCCTATCCTCTATCCTATCCACTATCGTATCCTATCCTCTATCCTAACCTATCCTCTATCGTCTCCTGTCCTCTATCCTATACTATCCTCTATCATATCCTCTATCGCCTCCTATCCTCTATCCTATCCAATCCCCTATCCTATCCTTTCCTCTATCCTATCCAATCCTCTATAATATCCTATCCTCTATCCTATCCTATCCTATATCCTATCCTATCCTATCCTCAATCCTATCCTATCTTCTATCCTATCCTATCCTCTATCCTATCCTATCCTCTATCCTATCCTATCCTCTATCCTATCCTATCCTCTATCCTATCCTATCCTCTATCCTATCCTATCCTCTATCCTATCCTATCCTCTATCCTATCCTATCCTCTATCCTATCCTATCCTCTATCCTATCCTATCCTCTATCCTATCCTATCCTCTATCCTATCCAATCCTATGTCCTATACTCTATCGTATCCTATTCTCAATCCTATCCTATCCTCCATCCTATCCTATCTTCTATGCTATCCTATCCTCTATCCTATCCTATCCTCTATCCTATATTATCCTCTATCCTATTCTATGTTCTATCCGATCATATCCGATTATCTATCTTATCCTATCCTCTATTCTATCCTATCCTCTATCCTATCCTATCCTCTATCCTATCCTATCCTCTATCCTATCCTATCCTCTATCCTATCCTATCCTCTATCCTATCCTATCCTCTATCCCATCCTCTACCCAATCCTATCCGCTATGCTATCCTATCCAATCCCCTATACTATGCTCTATCCGATCCTATCCTATCCTCTATCCTATTCTATCCTCTATCCTATCCAATCCCCTATCGTAACCGCTATCCTATCCTATCCTCTATCCTATTCTATATTCTATCCGATCCTATCAGATCCTCTATCTTATCCTATCCTCTATCCTATCCTATCCTCATTCCTATCCTATCCTCTATCCTATCCTATCCTCTATCCTATTCTATACTCTACCCTATCCTATCCCCTATCCTATCCTATCTTCTATCCTATCCTATCCTCCATCCTATCGTATCCTCTATCCTATCCTATCTTCTATCCTATCCTCTATTCTATTCTTTATCCTGTCATCTATCCTGTCCTATCCTCTATCCTATCCTATTCTCTATTATATCCTATCATATGCTCTATCCTATCCAATCCCCTATTCTATCCTCTATCCTATCCAATCCTATATCCTATCCTATCCGCTGTCCTATCCTATCCTCTATCGTATCCTATCCTCTATCCTATCTTATCGTCTATGGTCTCCTTTATCCTATATTATCCACTATCCTATCCTATTCTCTATCCTATCCTATCCTATCCTCTATCCTATCCAATCCCCTATCCTATTCTCTATCCTATCGTATCAACTATCCTATCCATACCCTATCCTATCCTCTATCCTATCCTATATCCTATCCTCTATCCTATCCTATCCTCTATCCTATCCAATCCTATCCGCTATGCTATCCTATCCAATCCCCTATACTATGCTCTATCCGATCCTATCCTATCCTCTATCCTATTCTATCCTCTATCCTATCCTATCCCCTATCCTAACCGCTATCCGATCCTATCCTCTATCCTATCCTATCCTCTATCCTATCCTATCCTATCCTCTATCCTATCCTATCCTCTATCCTATCCAATCCTCTATCCTATCCCCTATCCTATCCTCTATCCTATCCTTTATCCTATCCTCTATCCTATTATATCCTCAATCCTATCCTATCCTCTATCCTATCCTATCCTCTATCCTATCCTATCCTCTATCCTATCCTATCCTCTATCCTATCCTATCCTCTATCCTATCCTATCCTCTATCCTATCCTATCCTCTATCCTATCCTATCCTCTATCCTATCCTATCCTCTATCCTATTCTATATTCTATCCGATCCTATCCGATCCTCTATCATATCCTATCCTCTATCCTATCCTATCCTCTATCCTATCCTATCCTATCCTCTATCCTATCCTATCCTCTATCGTCTCCTGCCCTCTATCCTATACAATCCCCTATCATATCCTCTATCGTCTCCTATCCTCTATACTATCCAATCCCCTATCCTATCCTCTATCGTCTCCTGTCCTCTGTCCTATCCTATCCTCATTCCTATCCTATCCTCTATCCTATCCTATCCTATATCCTATCCCATCCGCTATCCTATCCTATCCTCTATCCTATCCTATCCTATATCCTATTCTATCCTCTATCCTATCCAATCCCCTATCCTAACCGCTATCCGATCCTATCCTCTATCCTATCCTATCCTATCCTCTATCCTATCCTATCCTCTATCGTCTCCTGTCCTCCATCCTATCCAATCCCCTATCCTATCCTTTCCTCTAACCTATCCAATCCTCAATCCTATCCTATCCTCTATCCTATCCTATCCTCTATCCTATCCTATCCTCTATCCTATCCTATCCTCTATAATATCCTATCCTCTATCCTATCCTATCCTCTATCCTATCCTATCCTCTATCCTATCCTATCCTCTATCCAATCCTATCCTCTATCCTATCCTATCCTCTATCCTATGCTATCCTCTATCCTATCCTAGCCTCTATCCTATCCTATCCTCTATCCTATCCTATCCTCTATCCTATCCTATCCTATCCTCTATCCTATCCTATCCTCTATCGTCTCCTGCCCTCTATCCTATACAATTCCCTATCATATCCCCTATCGTCTCCTATCCTCTATACTATCCAATCCCCTATCTTATCCTCTATCGTCTCCTGTCCTCTATCCTATACTATCCTCTATCCCATCCTCTATCCTATCCTATCCTCTATCCCATCCTATCCTCTATCCTATATTAGCCTCTATCCTATTCTATGTTCTATACGATCATATCCGAGTATCCTATCCTCTATCCTATCCTATCCTCTATCCTATCCTATCCTCTATCCTATCCTATCCTCTATCCTATCCTATCCTATATCCTATCCCATCCGCTATCCTATCCTATCCTCCATCCTATCCTATCCTCTATCCTATCCAATCCTCTATCCTATCCTCTATCCTATCCTATCCTCTGTCCTATCCACTATCGTATAATATCCTCTATCCTATCCAATCCTATATCCTATCCTCTATACACTCCAATCCTCTATCCTATCCTATCCTCTATCCTATCCTATCCTCTATAATATCCTATCCTCTATCCTATCCTATCCTCTATCCTATCCTATCCTCTATCCTATCCTATCCTCTATCCTATCCTATCCTCTATCCTATCCTATCCTCTATCCTATCCTATCCTCTATCCTATCCTATCCTCTATCCTATCCTATCCTCTATCCTATCCTATCCTCTATCCTATCCTATCCTCTATCCTATCCTATCCTCTATCCTATCCTATCCTCTATCCTATCCTATCCTCTACCCTATCCTATCCTCTATCCTATCCTATCCTCTATCCTATCCTATCCTCTATCCTATCCTATCCTCTATCCTATCCTATCCTCTATCCTATCCTATCCTCTATCCTATCCTATCCTCTATCCTATCCTATCCTCATTCCTATCCTATCCTCTATCCTATCCTCTATCCTATCCTCTATCCTATCCTCTATCCTATCCTCTATCCTATCCTCTATCCTATCCAATCCTCAATCCTATCCTATCCTCTATCCTATCCTATCCTCTATCCTATCCTCTATCCTATCCTCTATCCTATCCTCTATCCTATCCTATCC